>NW_024879370.1:165662-265689 GCF_018340385.1 Cyprinus carpio
TAAGTGTTGCTAGCATGTTTTAGTATGCTTCTAGAAATTTTGCCAGCCTATTTAACACATGTTGATGCTTTTTATTATTTTGCAGGGAGTCCATAACAGTGTTTAACAAGACACTTCCTGTTGCCAATAGGTGGCGCCATGACTATAACCGAATACGGGCATGTTGATGTGTTCAGGACAGGACTCTTGTCAAACGTTTAAAGTTTGGGGCAGATCGGACATTGCTGGCATGAGTTACAGCAACTTCCATTTTCACTGCATTAGTAGCATGCTTTAGCACTTAGCTAAGTGTTGCTAGCATGTATAAGTATGTTTCTAGCATGTTTCCAGCCTATTTAACACTTGCTGACACTTTTTAATATGTTCCTAGGAGTCCATAACAGTTTTAACCATGTCACTTCCTGTTGCCAGCAGGTGGCGCTATGACTATAACTGAATTTGGTCATGAGTGTTTGTTCAGGACAGAACACCTGTCAGACATGTGAAGTTTGGGGCAGATCGGACATTGCTTGCCTGAGTTACAGCGACTTCCTGTTTCATGGCGAAACATCAAACTTTGTCAGGCCGCCAGGGACACACCCCTTGACGAAAACTCAAAACCTTCGCAATTTAACATCACAAAGGTCTTATGATGACCCTCACCAAATTTGAAGACTATCCAATTAAAACTGTAGGAGGAGTTGGTCAAAGTACGAGGCATGGAAATGGCAAAAACTGCACAAAAATCCTACAGGAAATTCAAAATAACTTACTTCCTGTTGGGTTTTGGATTTTGTACCAAGAGACTTTTTTGTAGATAATGGTGTGCTACACGTGTGTACCAATTTTCATGCATGTACGTGAAATGTAGCTCGAAGCGCACTCTGTTGAAATTTAATAGGTGCCGCTATCGAGCCATTTTGCCACACCCACTTCTGAAACCTATATCAGATGTAAATTTTCGCCAGTTCTGATGCGTGTGCAAAGTTTTGTTAGTTTTGGAGCATGTTTAGGGCCTCAAAAAAGCGACTCAATTGCGGAGAAGGAGAAGAAGAAGAATAAACGGAGCAATTCCAAGAGGGTCCTCACACTGCAGTGCTCGGGCCCTAATTAAAGCTGCAAGCAGCGATGATCGGGCCCTTGCACCCGGGCTCACCGCCAGCGGGTGGCTTTAGTAAAACAGCGAACGGCGAGAAATATGCTTTTAATGTGGTAAATATAAGAGGAATATGTCAAAGTCATTTACATGTGCCAATCTTCCTGCTGCCAGCTGGTGGCGCTATGACTATAACTAGATTTTGGCATGTACATTTCTTCAGTTCATCACTTTTATCAAGCATATGAAATTTAGTGCAGATTGAACAGGGAATGTTTGAGTTAGTATAAAGCATGAGGTGTCCTATTACCAGCATGTGGCGCTATGATTATAGTGGAATATTGACCTTTAGATGTGTTCAGGCCAAGAATCTTTTCGAACATGTGAAGTTTGGGGAAGATCTGACATTTTATGCCTGAGTTACAACAACTTCTATTCCCATGGTGAGACATTGAACTTTGTCACGGCGCCATGGCCACACCCTTTAATGAAAACTCAAGATCTTCACAATTTAACATTGCAAAGGCCTTTAGATTAGACTGACCAAAAAAAATTATAAAGTGTCATATAATTTCTAGGAGTAGTTCATTACAGTGTAAAACATGTTACTTCCTGTTGCCAGCAGGTGGCGCTATGGCTATAACTGAATTTGGGCATGTAGATATGTTCAGGTCAGGAGTCTTATCAAACATGTGAAGTTTGGGGCAGATTGGACATTGTATGTCTGAGGTATAGCAACTTCCTTTCTCATGGCGAAACATCGAAATTTGTATGGCTGCCATAGACACGCCCTTAAACGAAACCTCAAGATCTTCGCAATTTAACATTGCAAAGGCCTTTAGAATACACTGACAAAGTTTGGTGTTGATCTGAATAAATCTCTAGGAGGAGTTAGTTAAAGTACAACCCCTGAAAATGGCAAAAGCGACACAAATTTTGCAGAGAAAATTCAAAATAACTGACTTCCTGTTGGGATTCGAATTTCGTACCAAGAGACTTTTTTGTAGGTATTGGTGTGTTACATGTGTGTACCGATTTTTGTACATGTACGTGAAACGTAGCTCGAGGTGCACTCCGTTGAAAATGTATAGGTGGCGCTATCGAGGCATTTTGCCACACCCAATGGAATATTGGCCTCCAGATGTGTTCAGGCCAGGACTCTTATCAAACATGTGAAGTTTGGGCAAGATCGGACATTTTATGCCTGCGTTACAATAACTTTTATTCCCATGGCGAGACATCGAATTTTGTGACGGCGCCATGGACACGCCCTTTGACGAAAACTCAAGATCTTCACAATTTAACATCGCACAGGCCTTTAGAATAGACTGACTGAAAAAAAAAATTATGTCATAAAATTTCTCGGGGTAGTTTGTTACAGCATAAAATATGTCACTTCCTGTTGCCAGTAGGTGGCGCTATGACTATAACTGAATATGGGCATATCAATCTGTTCAGGTCAGGAGTCTTAACAAACATGTGAAGTTTGGGGCAGATTGTACATTGTATGTCTGAGTTATAGCAACTTCATTTTTTCATGGCGAATCATCGAAATTCGTCAGGCCGCCACGGACACGCCCTTCAACCGAGAACTCAAGATCTTCGCAATTTAACATTGCAAAGGCCTTTAGATTAGGCATACCAAATTTGGTGTTGATCTGAATAAATCTCTAGGAGGAGGAGTTAAAATACAAGGCATACAAATTACAAAAATGATGCAAAATTTGCTCATAAAATTAAAAATAACCGACTTCCTGTTGGGTTTCGGATATTGCTCCAAGAGTCTTTTTTGTAGGTACTGATGCTTTACATATGTGTGCCAATTTTCGTGCATGTACGTGAAAAACAGCTCGAGGGCTGTTGATTTTTTTTACGATAGGTGGCGCTGTCGAGCCATTTTGCCACACCCTCTTCTGAAACCTATATCAGCCGTAAATTTTCACCAGGTCTGACGCGTGTGCAAAGTTTCAGGACTTTTCGAGCATGTTTAGGCCCTCAAAAATGCGATTCATTTTGAAGAAGAAGAAGAAGAAGAAGAAGAATAAACAAAGCAGATACAAGAGGGTCCTCACACCATCGGTGCTCGGGCCCTAATAATAATAAACGGAGCAATTCCAAGAGGGTCCTCGCACTGCAGTGCTCGGGCCCTAATTAAAGCTGCAAGCAGCGATGAACGGGCCCTCGCACCTGGGCTCACCAACACCGGGTGGCTTTTGTAAAACAGCAAACGGCGAGAAATATGCTTTTAATGTGGTAAATATAAGAGGAATATGTCAGAGTCATTTATATGTGCCAATCTTCCTGCTGCCAGCTGGTGGCGTTATGACTATAACTGGATTTTGTCATGTAGATTTCTTCAGTCCAGCACTTTTATCAAGCATATGAAATTTAGTGCAGATTGAACATGGAATGTTTGAGTTAGTATAAAGCATGTTGTGTCCTATTGCCAACAGGTGGCGCTATGATTATAACTGAACATTGGCCTTTAGATATCTTCAGGCCATGACTCTTATCAGATATTTGAAGTTTGGTGCAGATTGGACATTGCATGTTTAAGTTAGTGTAAAATAAGCCATTTTCTGTTGTCAGCAGGTGGCGCTATGATTATAGTGGAATAATGACCTTCAGATGTGTTCAGGCCAAGACTCTTTTCGAACATGTGAAGTTTGGGGAAGATCGGACATCTTATGCCTGAGTTACAACAACTTCTATTCCCATGGCGAGACGTCGAACTTTGTCACGGCGCCATGGACACGCCCTTTAACGAAAACTCAAGATCTTCACAATTTAACATCGCACAGGCCTTTAGAATAGAGTGACTGAAAAAAAAAATTGATGTCATAAAAATTTCTCGGGGTAGTTTGTTACAGTGTAAAATATGTCACTTCCTGTTGCCAGTAGGTGGCGCTATGACTATAACTGAATATGGGCATATCAATCTGTTCAGGTCAGGAGTCTTATCAAACATGTGAAGTTTGTGGCAGACTGGACATTGTATATCTGAGTTATAGCAACTTCATTTTTCATGGGGAATCATCGAAATTCGTCAGGCCGCCACGGACACGCCCTTCAACGAAAACTCAAGATCTTCGCAATTTAACGTCGCAAAGGCCTTTAGATTAGGCATACCAAATTTGGTGTTGATCTGAATAAATCTCTAGGAGGAGTTCGTTAAAATACAAGGCATGCAAATGACAAAAATTATGCAAAATTTGCTCATAAATTTTAAAATAACCAACTTCCTGTTGGGTTTCGGATATTGCTCCAAGAGTCTTTTTTGTAGGTACTGATGCTTTACATATGTGTGCCAATTTTTGTGCATGTACGTGAAACACAGCTCGAGGGCTGTTGATTTTTTTACGATAGGTGGTGCTGTTTTCACCAGGTCTGACGCGTGTGGAAAGTTTCAGGACTTTTCGAGCATGTTTAGGCCCTCAAAAATGCGATTCATTTTGGAGAAGAAGAAGAAGAAGAAGAAGAAGAAGAAGAAGAAGAAGAAGAAGAAGAAGAAGAAGAAGAAGAATAAACGAAGCAGATACAAGAGGGTCCTCACACCATCGGTGCTCGGGCCCTAAAAATAATCCTAAGGAAAACAATAGGGCTCTTCGCCCTCCAGGCTTGAGCCCTAATAAACGAAGCAATTCCAATAGGGTCCTCACACCATCGGTGCTCGGGCCCTAATAAACAAAGCAGATACAAGAGGGTCCTCACACCATCGGTGCTCGGGCCCTAATAATAAATGTTTTTTTTTTTTAATTGGGGTTCTGAATATTAGAATGATTTCTGAAGGATCGTGTGACTGGAGTAATGATGCTAAAAATTCAGCTTTGAAAGTCAGCTTTGATTGTTCTAAAACTACTGTTTAACTGCACTCGCAAGTGAATCTCAAGTTATTTTGTGGGATAATTAAATATATTCTAAATAAACTACAAACATAAAAATATATACATTTATTTTGTATAAATAAATATACATTTATTTACATTCTTTCTTGTAACTCTTCCCTCTGTCGCACACCTGGCTGAAAGGCTCATTATGCAGCTCATTATGTGGGTCTTTGTCTTCTCAGGTGTGAATCACGCAAATATTCATGATAGTGGACGCCTGCTCACATATGCCCTTTTAAAACAAAAAGTGTCGAGTTGTGAGTTGATGCTTAACCAGAATACCGTTTTAATACTGACCCGCTGGGAATGTGATGATATTACATCGGACTCTCTGGCATAATACCATTTTATTTCATGTAATCACTACCTATCCAAAAATAAAAGCAAATGCACTTCAAGAATAAATGTAATACATTCAAACGTATAAAAAGTAAAACAAATGTAAAGAATAAAAGGTACATTTGTTTAGTTGGTGTGATTTTTGTAATGAATCAATTAAATGTCTATAAATAGGGAGCTCAACCCATATGTCGGACGCATAGTCATGGCGTGTCCTTTCATTGATGAGGTGGTGGATGAGGGAGCAATAATCATACGCAGGGCATTTCAAAGAGAACGTACTTTCAGGGACAGGGCAGACCCATTGGCTTTTTGTGATAACTACGTGCATGGGCGGTATAGATTCTCGAGGGAAGGGATAGCATATATTTGTAGATTACTGAGCCCACACATCGCAAATAGCACACGGCGCAATAAAGCGCTTACAGTCCCGCAGACTGTGTGCATTACACTTCGCTTTTTTGCCAGCGGAACATTTTTGTACACAGTTGGAGATGCAGAGAATATCAGCAAAGCATCGGTTTGCCGCTCTGTACGAATTGTGTACCTGTCTTTAAAAAAATTACTCAACGTGTTCTTCACCTTCCCTGGCCACAGAGCGATTTGTACTATTAAACAGGCCTTTTAAGGAATCGCTGGTAAGTTCAAATAATAACTAGGCTATATAGAAAATAGAAATTTTTATTGTCTGTTAATGTTGGACATGGCAATTGAAAGACAAACACTTAACTTTTGTAGCTTTCCCAAATGTTATCGGAGCTCTGGACTGTACCCACGTGCGCATAAAGTGTCCGTCTGGTCCACATGAAGCAGACTTCGTTAATAGGAAATCATTACACAGCATCAATGTACAGGTACAGTCCCACTGAGATGACATTGTAGGCTACTACTGTAGAACCAATTGTTCTTTACAATAAGCTGGGAACCAGTGTTCTGTTCATTACAAATGCAGTAACAATCCTCATTATCTATGTAAGTCCAGTGTAGTGACCTACATTTTTAATTTAGATGATTTGTGATGCAGATTGCATCATCACAAATGTAGAGGCAAAATGGCCTGGCTCACTGCATGATTCCAGAATCTTTCGGGCCTCTTCTCTTTCCCACCAACTGGCACAAGGTATTTTAGTCACTTAACATAATGGCAAAAACTACAGCTTTAAAATAACTTCACCAAATTCAATGTTAATAAAAATATATATATTCGATTCAGGTGAATTCTCAGGAGTTTTGCTGGGAGACAAGGGATATGCATGCCTGCCTTATCTCTTGACTCCCTATCAGGAGACGCAGACTGAGGCACAGCACAACTACAATATTGGCCATGCATGCACAAGAGCTCGTATGGAGATGGCATTTGGGCCCTATCAAGTCAAGGTTCCAGTGTCTGAATTACCTCAGAGTGACTCCACAAAGGGCAAGTGACATTGTAGTTGCATGTGTTGTGCTACATAACATTGCCTGTGTGAGGAGAGAGAGGCAACCAAGGATTGTAGAGGAAGACTGGGACATTGAAACCATTTTTGAGGACAATGAAACAGGCAGGGTTATAAGAGACAGTTATGCCAATAATTATTTTGGTTAATACGGTCCAAACCATGTTAAGTTTTCACTTTCTCCTCAACTTTTCCCTTAATTTAGACACACAGACACACAAGTCATAATTATTTTTTATTCAGGTTGAAGCTGCCTGTTGAAGGTGAAAACATACAATTAAATGTTGTCAAAAAACAAAATGGTCATGTGCCATAGTTTTAAATATGGCAGTTCTACTTGCATTTTTGTCAAGCTGTTGGATTTCCAGCTCCAACTTCCTTATCTTGACTTTTTTTATATTGCATGTCAGTATCTATGGCTTCCATTTGTTTCCGGAGATAACGTTTGTAGACTCCCTTTATGTTCTCTGGGTTCTGTAGGAACAGGAATTTCAGTTATTTGATTGAGTGCTCTTGGCACTTTTTTGTAATTTCTTAATACTCACTTGGTCACATGTGGTCCCAGACTGAGAGGGCTCTAGAAGGGTGTCAGCATCCTGCTGCCAATCATAATAATAATGGAAATACACACTATTTAGCACCTCACAGGTAGGCTTTTAAATATATAATGTGCAAATCTGTGCCTACCTCAGGCCTCCTTGAACATACTGACACAGTCTCCTCATCCTCCTCAACTGTATATGGGCCTTCAACCTGAAACCATTAATTAAACTCAGTTTAATAAATCACCACTTGAAAATAAATCAGTGCTTTAAACTCATACTGTCATACTCACAGGGTTCAGCATGATGTCTGGTGGATCCAGCAAGCACACAGAATTTGGCATCACTATGAAATGAAAAGATTTGGTTAGGAATGCAAGAATAAAAAAAATAAATAAAAAAATAAAAAGTAGTCATTTCTTATACTAGGTGGAATGGATTCAGATACTGTCCCCCCCCTATTCCCTCAATGACAGGCCTCCCTTTGTTCATTTCTAATGCCAGCTCCTCTGCAGGAGCAAAGTTGGCTGTCGGTGGCCCTCCCCCAGTGCCAGCAACCTCACTCTTCTTTTTGGCAGCTGCAATTAATAAACATCATGAGACTGGACAGTTGTAACAGCAAGTTGGTTATGCTTAAGTACTTACATAGACTATACTTACCATTCTGAACAATATTTTTATATTTTATTTTCACCTGCTGCCATGTTCTTTTTTCTTCACTTAAATTGCTTCTGTAAAAGGTAGTTATACGCACACACACACACACACTTACTTCAATGTGTTGTGGCAAATATTTAATTTCACTTTAGTAAAATATAGTACATTTTGTACATTTCATGTTAGTGAAAATGTATATTTCATATTAGTTGCTACTTACACATTGTGACGATCAGCAATTTCCTGCCAGCCTTTCTCTCTTGTTTTATTAATAGCTGCGGTATTCCCTTTTTTGGTAATCATATGTTTAAATTCTTTGTAAGTCTCGAGAAGCAAACGCTGCTCAGTCGCAGTGAACATCGCTGCTCTTTCTTTCCCCTTAGTTGCCATGGTAAATTGATGAATCCATGCTCCACTATTAGGGCTTCTTAAGAATAGCGTGCACGCGCAATTATCTAGACTAGATAAACCTGGATCAAATTAGTGAGATTGCGTGAACTTCAATTACCTTTTATGGAACCACTTTAGCCCCAACTTAATTGTTAGGCTCATTCAAGTCCGGTTTTGGAGTTTAATCCCAGCTTTTCTAAGTGTCTTTTATGGAACAACCCCCAGGCTTATAAACACAAAAGTAATAATCAGGAGAACAGAAACAGGTGGGGAGTAATCAATTAACTAAACAAGAAAAGGAAAATGACTAAATAAGGAAAACTCAAAAGGAACAAGAGAATAGGAGTCCATGACGGAGCCATGGCAGTTCTGGAGACTCGGGAGGCCATGGCGGATCTGGAAACCTGGGGGACCATGGCGGATCTGGAGACCCGGGGGACCATGGCGGATCTGGCTCTGAGGCCGCGGCTTTAACCCCGCCTCAGCCTCTATGGCTGGATCTCTACTGCCCCCCCCCCCCAAAAAAAATACTTGGTAAAACTTACGGGGTTGGACTTGTGGCCTGGAGCATACACAGGAGCAAGCTCTGGGGCTGGAGCCGACACTGGAGCGAGCTCTGGGGCTGGGGCCGACACTGGAGCAAGCTCTGGGGCTGGGGCCGACACTGGAGCGAGCTCTGGGGCAGGGGCCGACACTGGAGCGAGCTCTGGGGTTCAGGGGCCCTCCCTGGGCTCGACGGGGGATCAGGAGCCCTCCCTGGGCTCTACGGGGGATCAGGAGCCCTCCCTGGGCTCGACGGGGAATCAGGACCCCTCCCTGGGCTCGTCGGGGAATCGGGAGCCCTCCCTGGGCTCAACTGGGAATCGGGAGCCCTCCCTGGGCTCGACGGGGAATCGGGAGCCCTCCCTAGGCTCGACGGGGAATCGGGAGCCTCTTCTGGGCATAACAGGGGATCGGGAGCCTCTTCTGGGCATAACAGGAGATTGTGAGCCTCTTCTGGACTTAACTTAGGAACAGGGTGCTCAGGAGATGAGGAAAGGATGGACAGGACCAGGGGAGACACAGGAGATTCTATGTTGGGCGGAACCAGCGGAGATACAGAGGATTCACTGTTGGGCGGAACCAGTGGAGACACAGGAGATACAGGGCTTAGGGCCAGGGAGGAGATCTGGAGGTCTCGGGGAAGAGCGGAAGTAAAGGAGGGAGTGGGCTCTTTGGAGTGGTATGTGGAGGGTGCTGGCTTGTGGTGAGCTGAAGCACCCACATGCTTCCAGATGGTGGGGGGTTATGGGTGTTGTATGTGGAGGAAGAACTTAGAACCATTTAAATCGAGAACATAATTAATAAAATCTGCTACGGGACTGCGACAATCGTCAGGAGTCAAAAAAAAGAAACAGATTGTCATCTTTTAGTCCCATCCGGAAGAATGTATTAATCGTGGAATGACTCCAACTCACCAGAGGTATCAGGCTGAAGAACTCATCCACATACTCCTCCAAAGACCTTCCCTCCTGCAGGATCTCACACATATAATCATCAGCCCAGTTCATTCTCTGTTTTGGGTCCGATCTTCTTCTGTATGTGGTCAGTCCTTCTGTAACATGTGCGTATTGCTAGATCAAGGGAGCCAGATGAAAATCTAAAATAGGGAGGTTTTAATGATGACAATGGTGAAAAACAAACACATACAGAACTTAACTTGACTTAACACATTGATACTTTAACTAAACACTCTGACACTTCAACGACTGACAAACTTGAACTAAACAGACCAGGCTTATAAACACAAAGGAAGTAATCAGGAGAACAGGTGGGGAGTAATCAATTAACTAAACAAGAAAAGGAAAATGACCAAATAAGGAAAACTCAAAAGGAACAAGAAAATAGGAGTCCATGACTGTGACAATTACAGTGTTATTAGATTTTAGCCATGTATCTATTTACAAACAACTGAAAAAAGCACAAAAGTCAGGGGATGTCAAAACTTCTCCAGGCCCCCAAAACCCCCTAGACCTCAGAGGGTTAATAATAAAACATTGTTTATAAGCATGAGCATGCAACTGGTTCAGCTCTTGCCTGTGGTTGTCACAGTAGTGTATAAAAGACATAAAAATACATACATAACATAACACATTGAATATCACAAGATTATCATATTTGATCTTCAGCCCAGATACCTTATGCATCGTAGAGGACCACCCTGGGCAGAAGTAAGGCTAGCGCTTACACCCAGGGTATGGTTCATCTTTAGACCTCGTTAGAGTCACTAGAACTATCATCAATAGTTTGTTCATTTAAGTTTAGTTTGTTTAGCCATCCTTCATAATATTCCTTCAGGCTCCTTTCTGTGATCATTTGTTGACTATTTGGGACTTTTATCACTTCCATTTGCTTAACGGTAGCGTTGACGATTAATGTTCTTAATATAGGTATTTGATTTATCATTGGTTCTGTTATGTTTATGTAATTGTCTGTTTTTTTCAAAGTTTTGTATGTAAGATGGAGGGAAGTCAAGTTGCTTTCTATTGGTTGAGTTTGAATTTGCATTATTAGATTCATTAGGCATAGGATGGTCTTCAGATATGTTGTCAGACTTATTTTCTTTCCTCTCCAGTTCGTCTGACAGGAGGAAAGGAGCTCCTTGTGGATCTTTTTTTTTTCAGTTCGTCAGTTTGCACTTCATCATGTGTCTCTGGTTTTTCCTAGTTACTTTCTCCTGCATCGTCTGGTTGTCTGTTGTCTTTCTTTCTGACTTTCCCATGGGACTCTAGTACAGTTTAGATGTTACCAGGTTGTGCTTCCCTCCACTTGGACTGCTGTTGGAGTAGCTCCACCACTTTGTAGGGTCCTTCTCTCCTTGGATCATTCCACTTTCTCCGGAATACCCTTAGATATACTTGGTCACCTGGAACAACTGGACATGCAGTCTCTGATTCCTCTCTGGGATTTTTTCTTTTTTTTTTTTTCCTGTAAATAGATAGCTTTATGTATGGCAGTTAATTTCTTCATATAAGTTCGAAGTTTCATTTATAATTGCTCTAGAGGCTGTCGTTTGCAGGGATTTCTACAATATGGCACATGCATGGGTCGACCCATAAGCATTTCATGCAGTGTTAAGTGCATGTTCCTGTTAGTTTGCATGCGATAGCTCATTAGTGCAAGAGGTAAAGCATTAATCCAATTAAATTTAGTACTTTCACATATTTTGTTTACTTTGGCCTTGATAGTTCTGTTTAATCTTTCTTATCACTTCATTCTGTTTCATTTGTTTATTAAATTTAGTACTTTCACATATTTTGTTTACTTTGGCCTTGATAGCTCTGTTTAATTTTTCTTATCACCTCGTTCTGTTTCATTTGTTTAATTTGCCTTATAATTTTCCTTATCACTTCCCCCCTTGCGGAATTGTCAAAACCATGCGCATCTGCAATAAGAATATTCAAAAGTGAAGTAGGTGCCACCATGTGTCCTTCATGTGTATGCATGTTTTATTTGTGTGTATTTTTTTGGTTTCTTTTGTGTGTTAGTTGGTGCAACCATAGGAGCCTGCTTGTTGTTGAATTCGAATTATATAATCCAATTGAGGTTCAATAATTACTACAGGTGCTAATATGGCTACCTGACACCTTGAAGCTTTTTTAGCTTATAAATCTACTGTAATGTTTCCCTTAATGACACTGTTATCCTGTATATGTAAAGGCAAACCAATACCTACTTTCTTCTGCAAGCGGCACACTGTAGTAGGCTGAATAAAAATTAGGCTGAATAAAAAAAAAAATATTTCCAATTTTTTCCTACATATACTGCAATATGTGGGACAGAATTAGTTACACTGAACCAATAATTTTTTATTTTTATTTATTTTTTTATTTTTTTTACAAATACACCATCTGGTATATTTAAAGCTGTTCCGTTTACCTGCTATGATGCACTGGAAGACTATCTCAATTTGCTGTCCTTTTGTTTCTGTCTTGCCATTTTTGCTCTGTTTTTTTCATCCCACTGTTGATCATATATCATTGTGCAATGAAATTCTGATTTTGATAGCTGTGCTTCAGGAATCTATGCTTCAATAAACTTTCCCCACTTATTGACTGTCTGTCTCAAATCTTGTTCTATCTGTTCGTCCAATAGACATTTGATTTTGGCTCTGCAACTCCCATTTGCTTCAATATATATATATATATATATTCCTTCTGGAGAACATCAAATTTCTAGCCCTAATTTGCATAATGCATTTCTTCCTAACAAATTTATAGGAGTCTGATTTGATACCAGAATGGGCATTGTTATACTTAATTTTTTGTTGTTGTTTATAGACACACTGGAGCTGTTATTGGGAATAATCCTATTGTCTTTGCAAATTTTCCAGACAAGGGGGGATGTGAGGCATATTTTAAATTTAAACAGGTGTAAAAACACCTCTATCTAACACCACAGGTGTGTTTTTTCCTTCTATTTAATTTGCATAATAGGCTTTTGATCAGCTTTAGTTGTTAAAATTGGAAGCTGACTCTCCCTTTTAGGATTCTCTGGGCACCCCAAATAGCCTAGATTGGGACCTCCCCAAGGGTTCACTGGGCCCTGTACTGTACCTCGGTTAGGCTGCTTGCCAGCTCACCTCCCTTCCACTCTGAGGGTACTGTTAAGCTGGATAGGTGGGATAGTCATTTTTATTATGTCCGGGCTGTCCATATGTTCAGCACATGCCTGGAGGACCAGTATAAGGCTTGCCTCTTCCTCTCTGGCCTCGCTGTATGTTTTTTTTTTTATCCCGTTGGTCCTGGCTGTTGATTATAAACATTAATTATGGGCACAGGGATCGGGTGTGCGTTTGGAGGGACTGCTGTGAGTGGGCTAAACAATTTTAGCCAGCAAAGCTTTAATGTCCCCCACAGCCAAAAGTTTGCCCATAGTTTCAACACCCTGATCCACTTTCCAGCCCCCTCATGAATATCTGTAAGGCGATTGACCAGCCCCTTGAGGTCCTGTGAAGCCCAGGGGACATACTGTCCCTGCTCACCCTTAAAATTGGGAGTTGTGCAGCCAGTGGTCTGAGTGTCCCCTTTTATCTGCTTTGTTCCCATTTTCCGTTATCAAATAACTAATTTCTTTCATGCACATTCTCATTACTGTCAAACAACCACTTCTCCCTCTTTCTAATTTATTTACGTCTTGTATCTTTTTTTCCTGATTCTTTCATTTTCTCTTCTAATTCTTCTTCCATAGCCTCTACTTGTGCTTCTATTTCTATTTATTATCTTTTCTCCTTATTTTTTCTAATCCTTCCTCAAACCTGGTTTTATATTCCTGGTTTGTTTTTATTTATTCTAATGCTGTACGAGTCTGTCCATAACAATCCATCTGTAAATACCCTTTACTTTTCTTTCTGTCCTGCCTCTGTGTTTTCACAGCTGGTTCCTCTCTACCATCCATCTCTATATGCCCCTCCATCTCCAGTTCTTCTGTTACTCCCACTGTTCCCTTGAGAATTGGGAACTCTACCTCTGAGGGAAAGAGTGGACAGGCTCAGAAAATACCTTTCCCTTTTTCTCTGTCCTCTTCAGTATTTTCCTGGCCTGTTTTAAACTTTTCAATATGCCCTCACCTTTCTTCTTAAACATGGCTATTATTTCTTTTTCTCTTTTTCCCTCTTTACTTCTCTTTGTTTTCTCTTTTCTTACTGATGCTTTTAGTATTGTAGTTTTTTACTTTATCAGAGTTTTCATCTCCTCACACAATACTACATCAAATGTCCCTTCCTTTGGCCATTTTGTCATCATATTTTTGTTCTATTCTGCCATTTGTTTATTAGCTCTTTACACAGTGGATATATTAATCCTATTATTTCCTGTCATATCTGAGGGGCTGCCATATCTTTTCCTATAATATTATAATCCAATATATATTTTTTAATTCTGTATATTTATTTATTTAATTATCTATATTTATCTATTTATTTATCTATCAACTTACCATCTATTTTAACCAGTTTTTCCTATTTTTTGTCTTCATTCTGTGACATGCCTCTTTGTATTTAGTTTTTAATTCTGTCTGATGCATTTACACTTTTTGTATAAATTGATAATCTCAACTCTATTTTACTATCACTCAGTATGTATAACAATTTCTAAAAATAATTCTTTATTTATCTTTACTTCTCTTTATTATTTTGTCTGCACTTATATTATTTTTTAATATACTTATTTAACTCTCACTTCTACTGCTCTGGTCTCACAAATTTTCTCCTTCTCTTTCACACAGACATCCCAAATGCAAAAGCCTATAAAAGATCTTGGTTCAAATTTTATTGATTCTATTTTCCTAAACACATTCACTCCTTCTAAACCCTTTCGTTCTCTGTCCCCTCATCCTATAGGGCTCAATCTCTCATACATTTGTTCCTTAACATATAGGGCTCATCAATCATCTCGAGTGTGGTACCAACTGTGTCTAATTCTGCATGGCCACACCTAAGTGACGGTCCAGGAACGGTGCGCAGCTTTTACCCACCCAATACAGAATTTATTTGTTCAAACATTCATCATCACTCACACAGACATTCGTCCAGACACAGTTTCACACACACAACAAAACATAACACTCTCCCTTGAGTGACCTGTCAGTTCTACTCGCTCTTTCACTGATGCACTTCCTCCATACAGTAAAAAAGCAGTACTCTGAAGGAATTTCTGCCTTTCCGTGAAGCCCTCTGTATCTCCCTAACGACTTCTACAGAGCGGTATCCAAAGGACTTTTCCACATGTTTCTACATCTGTTTCCCATTTATTGCTGTCCTTCTTAAGACCAGTCTTCAATAAACACAGACCCTTACATGCAATGAATTTCTGCCTACACCATTTAGTCTTAATTTAGGTCACCTATCAAGGCCTTCCTAACATTATACCAAATATGTGTATGCAGTTTTTCTTCTGGAAACAAAACCCCCCATTTTAAATTATTTATTTAATTCTAAATTTGGAAGAGCAGATTTTCAGTGACCTTACCACTCAGAACTGACTGTTTAACAACACACACTAATTATATAAGCAAAAATGCTTACCTTATTATATGGTAGCCACCACTGTGTGTGTGTTGCTCATCAGTCAGTTCAAAAGCAGTCGTCCACTTTGCTGTTCCTTTCCAGTCCCTGTTCGGGCGCCAAATGAAGTGTATTGTCATCTGCCGTGGATCTGAGGAATCACACTCAGTCTTGGGGTTTTGTTTCCAGAAGATAGACTTTATTTCAGAGAGAAACGAAGCTGAGATGTTCTCTGTGAGAAGATCTCCCGAATGTTATGTGGTATCTCCTTATATACAGTATACAGGGCGTTCCAAATATTCCATAATTTTCCTTATGCTTACAATTCGATTCCTCCCTAGAGAGAAGGGCCCCCCTACTTGTTTTGGTAAAGAGAAAGGCCCTTTTGTTGGTCTTTCCAGATGTTTCACAAATGGCTCTGTACATCCTGGCCACTTAGGCATATTTCTTCCTATACTTAAACCATAGGATTATAATGGAATAATAACTATAGACATATATGCTAAATTAACCTTGATTATACTTGATTAATAAAAAATCTTATTAATAAAAATCTTCCACAATATGCAACTGCAGATGAGGCCTTGTACAGGTGCCCGATGCTGCATGCCTGTTGCACATGGCACCCCAGCCTATGGCAGAGGCATCTGTTAAGACAACAACATGCCTGAACACTTGCTCTAGGGGAACTCCCACCCGAAGAAAGGCAAGGTCCAACCACGGGCTAAAGGTCTGGCTGCAGGACAGGGTGACAGAGACCTGGTGAGTGCCACGTTGCCATGCCCATCTCGGAACTCGGTCTTTACCTGGGGTTATGTTCAACAGATCACTGGAGCTGTGCAAAGTTCCTTCATGCTTCAAACGCTCCACCATCATCCCCATCCCAAAAAAGTCCAAAATTACAGGACTAAATTACTACAGGTCTGTGGCTTTAACGCAGGGATCTCCAACCCTGCTCCTGGAGAGCTACCATCCTGCAGACTTCAGTTCCAACCCTGCTCCAACACACCTGTCTGTAATTATCAAGTAGCCCTGAACACCTTTATTAGCTTGTTCAGGTGTGTTTGATTGGGGTTGGAGCTGAAATCTGCAGGACAGTAGCTCTCCAGGAGCAGGGTTGGAGACCCCTGCTCTAAAGTCTTCGATCATGAAGTCATTTGAAAAACTGGTGCTTGCCCACCTGAAGGACATTACTGGACCCTTACTGGATCCTCTTCAGTTTGCCTACAGAGCAGGCAGGTCTGTGGATGATGCAGTAAACACTGGACTGCATTATGTTCTGCAACATCTAGACAGACCAGGGACTTATGTGAGGATCCTGTTTGTGGACTTCATCTCAGCCTTTAACACTATCATCCCAAACCTTCTCCTGCCCAAACTAACTCAGCTCTCCGTGCCCATCTCCGTCTGTCAGTGGATCAACAGCTTCCTGACAGACAGGCAGCAGCTAGTGAGGCTGGGAAAATACACATCCAGCACCCGTATGATCAGCACTGGAGCTCCTAAGGGCTGCGTTCTCTCCCCACTGCTCTTCTCCCTGTACACCAACGACTGCACATCTAATGACCCCTCTGTCAAGCTCCTGAAGTCTGCTGATGACACCACACTCATCGGCCTCATTCAGGATGGTGACGAGTCTGCTTACAGACAGGAGGTTAACCCTCTGGGGCCTGAGGGTGTTTGGGGGGCCTAGAGAAGTTTTGACATGCCCTGATATTTGTTTTTTTTTTTCAGTTGCTTATAAACACATAAATGGCTAAAGTCTAATAACACTTTAATCAGCACAAACATATTATGTGTGTATACAAATAAAATTAGACCCTTTACAGATTCGATTGATGTATTGCTCTTATCTGTACGATCAAAACTGAAAGTGTAATTTAAGTTCTTTTTAGTGTTATCAGGAGAAGATGCCTCAAAACGCAGCTCTTTAACCCTCTGGGGTTAAACCACGCTGGCTGTCTGGTGCAGTCTCAACAACCTGGAGGTCAACACGCTCAAAACTGTGGAGATGATAGTGGACTTCAGGAGAAACCCCCCTGCTCTCCCCCCAGTCACCATCATGAACAGCACTGTGACTGCAGTGGAGTCATTCAGGATCCTGGGCACCACAATCTCTCAGGACCTGAAGTGGGATGTTCACATTGACTCCATTGTGAAAAAGGCCCAGCAGAGGTTGTATTTCGTTCGCCAGCTGAGGAAATTCAACCTACCACAAGAGCTGCTGAAACAGTTCTACTCCGGCATCACTGAATCCATCCTGTGCACTTCAGTAACTGTCTGGTTCAGCTCAGCTACCAAATATGACCTCTGAAGACTACAGAGTGTAGTCCGGACTGTTTAGCAAATCATCGGTACAACCCTCCCTTCTATTCAAGAATTGTACTTATCCAGAGTGAGCGAAAGGGCTGGCAAAATCACTCTGGGGCCCTCATATCCAGCACACTTCCTCTTTAAACTGTTGCCATCTGGTTGATGCTACAGAGCTCTGAGCACCAGAACAACCAGACACAGGAACAGTTTCTTCCCCTAGGCAATCCACCTAATGAACACTTGACAATAACTGTAGAACACACAACACTATTTATCCACACATACACTTATTTATCTAACACACATTCTTCTATAATCTGCACTTCAAATTTGCACATAATATACCTGTGCATACAAAACTGCCTATTGTAATATACCTGCACCGCGGATCCATTTGCTGCACTGGTTCACGCTGTACGGTCCTCACTACCACAACCCACGACGAGCCTAACCCCAGTTTCTCCCGAGATCATCACGGCCGTACAGCAAGAACTCCAGCAGCCACCTGCAACAACGATTACTTTGTTAGCTGCCTCTGCCAGTCCCGTGGCCCGACCAGCGACAAACAGCGGCGCGGCGGAGGATTGCAGCGGGTTTTTGCTTCAGTGCTCACTCTACATTGAGGCCAACACTCACCTGTTCCAGAATGAACGCGGTCGTGTTGCATTCGTCAACTCGCTTCTCTCTGGACAAGCGCTACAATGGGCTCAACCCCTCTGGGAAACAAATGCTCCGGTAACTACTTCACTATCCACCTTCTTTGCTCACATGAAAGATGTTTTTGGTCATCATACCGCTGAACTGTCCGTCCATGATCAGTTATATCATATTCACCAAGGAGAGGAGTCCGTCAGCATGTATGCTCTCCGATTTCGCACTCTGGCTTCAACGAGTGGTTTGAACGAAACTGCTTTGATAACTGCTTTTCGTCATGGTCTGCGAAGGGAGGTTCAGCAGCTAATAGTCATTTATGACGATACCATGGGACTTGAGAATCTTATTCAGACTATCAGAGTGTCACAACGTTTGTACGCTTCCCACATGAATACTCCCGCTGTCAATCCTCTGCCTGCTTCAACATCTGTTGCCGCCCCAGCACCTGAACCAATGCAGGTTGATTCAAACCATCTGACCAACGCGGAGCGTCTTTGACGGATGAATAATCGTCTGTGTTTTTATTGTGGGGGAGACGGACATGTGATTTCCAACTGCCCGGTCCGACCTCCACACCCAGCGGTGAGTACACTCCAATTTCTACCTCAAACCTCTCAACTCATTAAGACTCTGGTCCATGTCTGTAATTCTCATTCCTGTGTTTCAGCGCAAGCCCTCATCGACTCTGGGTCGGCTGGGAACTTCATTAGCATCCAAATCCTCCAAGAATTAAAGGTTCGTCAGAAGAAATGCCCAGTCGACCTGAGAATACTCACCATCCAATGAAAGCCGCTGGGTAGAGGTCGTGTCCGACATTACTCCCCCACACTATTCCTCCGCGTTGGCAGCCTGCATATGGAGGAAATCACGTTCATGGTGCTGGAGGAGTCAACCGTGGACATCATCCTGGGACGCCCCTGGTTAAACGCCCACCAGCCACATATCCAATGGGCAACCGGTGAGATTCTCAAATGGAGTGTTGAATGTTTTGAGAAGTGTATTAATCGCCCAAGAAAGCCCCAACCGAAATCTCCCGCAACTCCTGATCATCTTCCTGTCCTGTCCACCTCTGTGGAAAGCCCGGCGACTAATGTGATAGTGAAAATCCCACCAGCGTACTGGGCGTTCCAGGATGTTTTCAGCAAGCGGTTGGCTACACGTTTACCACCTCATCGGCCAAGGGACTGTGCCATCGACCTCCTGCCTGGAGCGACCCTCCCAAAGGGTCGGATCTACCCACTGTCCATCCCGGAACAGAAGGCCATGGAGGAGTACGTTCAGGAGGCCCTGCGTCAGGGATTCATTCATCCATCTACGTCCCCTTCCGCTTCGAGTTTCTTCTTCGTGGCCAAAAAGGATGGAGGCTTGAGGCCGTGCATAGACTACCATCACCTGAACTCCCAAACAGTGAAATTCAGTTATCCCCTTCCTCTGGTCCCAGCAGCTTTGGAACAGCTTCGAGGTGCCCGTATCTTCTCTAAGCTCGATCTCTGAAGCGCCTACAATCTCATCCGCATTAGAAGAGGTGATGAATGGAAGACTGCCTTCATAACCCCGTCAGGACACTACGAATACCGAGTTATGCCATATGGCCTGTCCAACTCCCCATCCGTCTTCCAGAACTATATTAATGAGATCTTCCGTGAGTACCTGAATCGCTTTGTCATCATCTATATAGACGATATCCTGATATACTCCAGTGACATGAAAGAGACATGAGAAGCATGTACTACAAATCCTTCAAAAACTACGAGAACATCAACTGTTTCTAAAATTAAAGAAGTGTGAGTTCCATACCTCCACAATCCAATTCTTAGGCTACATCATCAACCAACATGGTATCAAGATGGACCAGAGGAAGGTGGAAACCATCCAGCAGTGGCCATTACCCCAACACCGTGAAAGAACTTCAATGCTTCTTGGGATTTGCCAATTTCTACCGACGCTTCATTAACCAGTACAGTATGCTTAGTGCTCCTCTCACTTCTATGCTAAAGAACCGGCCCAAGTCTCTCTCATGGACAACACCTGCCCGAGAAGCCTTCTCCCTACTGCAACAGGCCTTCCTATCGGCTCCGGTACTGGTTCACCCCAATCCAGATCTGCCCATCATAGTGGAGGTTGACGCCTCAGCAACCGGGATTGGAGCGGTCCTCTCTCAGCGGCAGGGTGACCCCCCACGGCTCCATCCATGTGCCTTCTATTCAAAAAAGTTATCCCCGGCGGAGCAGAATTACGACGTGGGAAACCGGGAGCTACTAGCCATAAAATCAGCTCTCGAGGAATGGAGACACTGGCTGGAGGGAGCCAAGCAACCTTTCCAAGTCATTACAGATCATCGCAATCTTGAGTATCTCAGAGAAGCCAAACGCTTGAATCATCGCCAGGCCCGATGGGCTCTCTTCTTCACCCGATTTAATTTCCAGGTCACCTATAGATGAGGGGACAAGAACTGTAGAGCGGATGCCCTTTCTCGCCTTTACCAAGCCGATCCTGAACCATCCGTTCCTGAACCCATTCTCCCTCCAGCCGTGCTTGTTAACCCGATTCAGTGGACCATCAACCAACAGATTACTAATGAGAATCTACAAAACCCAGCTCCGCCGGGAGGTCCAGAGGTGCGTCTCTACGTTCCCCCAACCCATCGCCAGCCCTTCTTGGACTTAACTCATACATCCCCGGGCTCTGGACACCCAGGCAGGAGAAGGACCCTCTCGCTCCTGAAAGAACGCTACTGGTGGCCCTCCATGTCTCGGGACGTCTCTCGATATGTGCAAGGATGCTCAGTCTGTGCTGTTGCTGACACCCCTAGGAAGCTACCAGAAGGGAAACTCATGCCTCTGCCCATCCCCGAGCAACCATGGACGCACATTGGAGTAGACTTTAAGACCGATCTTCCTCCATCCCAAGGTTACACAAGTGTCCTGGTCGTGGTTTATCGATTCTCTAAATCTTGCAAACTCATTCCCCTCAAGGGTCTACCTACTGCTCTACAGACGGCAGAAGCACTCTTCCATCAAGTTTTCCGCCACTTATGACTCCCAAAGGACATTGTCTCGGATAGAGGTCCCCAATTCATCTCACGCGTCTGGAACGCCTTCTTCCATCTCCTAGGGGTGTCCATCAGTCTCTCCTCCGGGTACCATCCTCAAACCAACAGCCAGACTGAGCGTAAGATCCAGGAAGTCGGGAGATTCCTGAGACTGTATTGCCAGCAGAACCAGGACAGCTGGAGCCAATACCTACCCTGGGCTGAATATGCACAGAATTCACTCTGTCAAACCACCACTGGGCTCACCGCGTTTCAATGTGTCCTGGGCTATCAGCCACCCCTCTTCCCCTGGTCAGGTGAGCCCTCCAAGGTTCCAGCTGTCAACCACTGGTTCCAGCAAAGCGAGAGGGTCTGGGACTCGGCTCACGTGCATCTCCAACAGGCAGTCTGGAGACACAAGGAACAAGCCGACACCCGAAGAGGTCCCACTCCGCAATACCAACCTGGCCAGAAGGTTTGGCTATCCACTCGGGACATCCGTCTCCGTCTGCCTTGCCGTAAGCTGAGTCCCCAGTATATTGGTCCATTTACCATCGAGAGGCAGCTGAACGAAGTAACCTACAGACTCAACCTCCCTGCTCACTACCGTATCTCACCTTCATTCCATGTCTCGTTACTGAAACCTCACACTGACCCTTTATCTCCTCCCTCCACAGAGTCTGATGATGATGCGGTACCTCCTCCTCCTGCTATCAATGAGACTCAAAACATCTCCTCGACTCCAGACGACGGGGTCCACAGCTGGAACACCTCGTGGACTGGGAAGACTACGGCCCCGAGGAACGATGCTGGGTGAACCGCAATGACATCCTGGACCCTACTCTACTTACCCAATTCCATCAGGAACACCCAGATCGTCCAGCTCCTCGGGGTCGTGGCAGACCCTGTCATCAACATCCCGTCCGGCCGTCAGGAGCCGCCCGTGGAGGAGGGGGTACTGTCACGGAGTCACAGCCTACACCCTCTCCACACGCCACGCCTACTCGTTCACAATCACCAGAATTCTGAGCACCTGTCCATCATCACCAGGCTCTCATATAAGGACTATCACTTCCCCTCACTCCTCGTCTGATCTAGCATTTGACCCACATGTGCTTACCTGAACCCTCACTACCATTGTTGTTCCCCTGGATACCCGTTGTTCCTTCCTCGTCAGTTCCTCTGTGCCACCTTCCGATTCTGTCATCTACTTCCATCACAACCAGAGCTAAGTTCCAACCTTCTTCGTGTCAAGACTATTCCTGTTGCTTCACCTGTGTCAGAAACCTCTGTTACAATAAATACTGCTACACGTTCACCTACCTCTGTTCCCATCTTGTGTCTGACACTGGGTTACGTTATAGTATGCCTAAACTGGTATGGATTTCCTTTTATTCCTACTGCTGTGAGAGTGTTGTTTGTATTGTTTATGGACTGTTTTTAGTATGATGGTTGTGTGATGTTTACAGATTTTATGCTGCATCAAAAATTGCCCTTTGGGCTTACAATAAACTTGAACCTTGAACCTTGATCTTGAATCTCCCTTTTCTGTCCAAGATACTAGAAAAGGTAGTATCCTCACAATTATATTCCTTCTTGGAGAAAAATGGTATCTGTGAGAATTTCCAGTTAGGATTTCCAGTAGGTGGCAAACCAAAATGATCGTTCTGCTGCCACGAGTGCTGCCGCCACCGCGTCTGCAAAGTGCATTTGCAGCTTTTGATCGCTGAGTGGAGCTTTAACCATAAGTTATCAAACAAGCGCATCAAAGCAGATTCTTGCAAATAGCCGTCAGCTTTGCCTCACCGATGTGTTACATTTGATGGCTGCAGCTCGGGGAAAATGAAAGAAAAACACTGTAGGCTAGTTAAAATATTTAATATTCACAGATTAAAGTTTAGTCCTTAAAGTTATGTGCGTCTTCTTTTTTTTTCTCATTAGGTAAAATAGGCTTTGTATTTCACACGTGTTTCAGTATAGACACAAAAAAATCATAATGAGCAAAAATATGCCAAAGTGGACCGCTGCTCACGCCGAATGGTTCAGTGAACGGCTGCTGTTTCCAATGAATATGTGCGCGTGAGGCACCAGCACGATCTGAATCACAATTCACAATTTTTGGTCACACAGTATAGGCATAATAAAAAAATGGAAAGTGTTAGCAGTTTGAAAAATCAAGAATAATAACAGAGTTAATAAGAATTATCTCTAAATGCTGGACCGTTCTCATTTCGCTCTGCATATTTTTTTAACCAAGAATGAACCGAAATGAAAACATTTTGGAATTGAAATTAACTCACTGTAAATGTTCTAATGGTTTTTAAGGATGTTACAATGTTATATTATAACCCTTAATCACTGTTAAAAAAGGATAACACTTAAGATGTTTGGGGTCAGATTGACCCCAAACATTTAAAGAGCGATTGCTTAAGGAAATATACATTTTTAATATGGAAAACCATATATCATTTTTTTTATTTACTTCTCAACTATACATTTATGCTGTGTTTTTGTGGAAATTTTGAAGTTTTTTACCTATTTACTGCAAAATTACATAACTAGACCAAAAATTGGCACATGAAATATGATGATTTTTTTAAAGAAAAAAAATCACTTAAATGATGATCTTAATTAAATCTAAATAGTTTTTGGGACATTGCTCTATGTGTTAGGGATAGAATACTGCCATCTGGAGGTTAGTCGAAAAACTGTTTTTTCTTCTAGTTAAGGAATTAAGGTGCAATGACCACATGTATCCAATAGAGGTCCATAGAGACTCATTCATTTTCACTTCATTTTTCTTGATGCTTCAACTTCTCCTCACAACTTTATGATATATATATTTTGTGAAAATATTTTTAAACATTTTGAAATACATAAAAAATCTGTATTTTTGTCAAAGTTAGAGTTTGTTGTTGTTGTCTGATATATTTTGAATGATCTGCTTTTGCAAATTATAGTACATACATTTGCAGAAACATTACAAGCCCACCACTATGACATGACTGTAATCACATACTATTTATTTCAGAAAATTATTTATCAACAAGTATGGAACATGCTTGTTCCATGTTGCATATGTGACATTTTTCAGATTTTGTGCCAGTTTAGTTTGATTTTATTTGACAATTTCTATAAAAATGCTCTCTGTTGCAGTCACATACATTTGTGTGTTTGTGTGTGTTTGTTTGTGTGTGTGTGTGTGTGTGTGTGTGTGTGTATGAGATAGAAAGTTCGTTCCACTTTGTGTTTATGCTCTAGGACCAGACCTTGATTTAAATGTAATTTTTTTTTTAGATTTATGCCAGTTTAGCTGATTTTATTTGCCAATTTCTATAGAAATGCTCTCTGTTGCAGTCACATACATTTGTGTGTTTGTGTGTGTGTGTGTGAGTGTGTGTGTATGAGATAGAAAGTTTGTTCCCACTTTGTGTTTATGCTCTAGGACCAGACCTTGATTTAAATGTAAAATTTTTTTTAGATTTATGCCAGTTTTAGCTGATTTTATTTGCCAATTTTCTATAAAAATGCTCTCTATTGCAGTCACGTGTGTGTGTGTGTTGTGTGTGTTTTTGTGTGTGTGTGTGTGTATATGAGATAGAAAGCTCGTTCCTCTTTGTGTTTATGCTCTAGGACCAGACCTTGATTTAAATGGTTTTTTTTTTTTTTAGATTTATGCCAGTTTTGTATATTTTATTTGCCAATTTCTGTAAAAATGCTCTCTGTTGCAGTCACACACCATTTGTGTGTTTGTGTGTGTGTGTGTGCGTGTGTGTATGAGATAGAAAGTTCGTTCTACTTTTTTATTTATGCTCTAGGACCAGACCTTGGTTTATATATGTAGAAATTTTCAGATTTATAATGGATTTACTTTTTTTTTTTTTTTTACAAACAAAATGAAAAAAAAGTAATTGTTTTCATTTTCCCATTCATTTTCAATGTGGGGTCATTTTGACCCCAAACACCTTAAATGGTAAATTTTTTTTTACACACCTTTAGAACAACCAAATCAAGCCCATTTTTTTGTGCATGTTTAGTTAGATTATTTAGGAAAAGTCACAGAGTTTCATGCCCCTGAGATGAAGGTAACACTTTTAAAAAATGAAGGAAAAGTCCAGTGGGGTCAAAATGACCCCAAACAGTGATTAAGGGATAATGTTATTGTTGTTTTACTTCTTTCTTTCATCTCCGTTTACAAACCAACATTTTACAATTACACTCAGTTTCCAATCCGTCCCTTTGCACCACCTAGCGGTAGTGTCGCGAACGGTTTTAACACGCGACTGACTTGCAGTTAACGCCGCGGCGGTATTACCCATTCTGGTTGTCCACCTACTGTAGACCGTATCATAGTACTGAGACTGCTCTAATTAGACTTACAAATGACCTGCTCTTATCATCTGATCGTGGGTGTATCTCTTTATTAGCGCTATTGGATTTTAGCGCTGCTATTGACCACAACATTCTTTTGCATAGACTAGAAAACTTTGTTGGCATTAATGGAAGTGCATTAGCATGGTTTAAATCATACTTATATGATTTATCATTCTTCACCTAGTTGTGCTATTTCCTTAGAAAGCCACATTTCTAGCATTTGTAAAACTGCATTTTTCCATCTCAAAAATATATCTAAATTACGACCTATGCTGTCAATGTCAAATGCAGAAATGTTAATCCAAGCATTTATGATCTCAAGGTTAGATTATTGTTCTGCACGCTTAATAAACATACTCCAGCTAGTCCAAAATGCAGCAGCTAGAGTTCTTGCTAGAACCAGGAAGTATGACCATATTAGCCCGGTTCTGTCAACACTGCACTGGCTTAAACATTGTATAGATTTTAAAATCTTGCTTATTACTTATAAAGCCCTGAATGGTTTAGCACCTCAGTATTTGAACAAGCTCTTACATTATAGTCCTCCATGTCCGCTGCATTCTCAAAACTTTGATAATACCTAGAATATCAAAGTCAACTGCGGGCGGCAGATCAATTTCCTATTTAGCGCCTAAACTCTGGAATAACCTACCTAACATTGTTCGGGAGGCAGACACACTCTTGCAGTTTAAATCTAGATTAAAGACCCATCTCTTTAACCTGGCTTACACATAACACACTAATACACTTCTATTATCCAAATACGTTAAAGGATTTTTAGGCTGCATTAATTAGGTAAACTGGAACTGGGAACACTTCCCATAACACCCGATGTACTTGCTACATCGTTAGAAAATGGCATCTACGCTAATATTAGTCTGTTTCTCTCTTATTCCGAGGTCACCTTAGCCACCAGGTCAAATCTGTATCCAGGTCAGATTGTCACTGCAGCCACCCGGATCCTGTACATATCCAGCCCAGATGGTGGATCAGCACCTAGAAAGGACTTCTGCAGCCCTGAATGTCAGCAGTGACCAGGACAACTAGATGAGCCCCAGATACAGATCCCCTGTAAAGACCTTGTCTCAGACGACCACCGGAACAAGACCACAGGATCCAGTTGTGTACTCTGCACAATCTGACTTTGCTACATCCTGGAATTGAACTGCTGGTTTCATCTGGCCAGAGGAGAACTGACCCCCCGATTGAGCCTGGTTTCTCCCAAGGTTTTTTCTTTATTCTGTCACCGATGGAGTTTTGGTTCCTTGCCGCTGTCGCCTCTGGCTTGCTTAGTTGGGGACAATTCTGATTGCACAGATACTGTTTAAACTGAACTGAGCTGCATGAATGACATTACTGAATTCAATGATGAACTGCCTTTAACTGTCATTTAGCATTTTTGACACGCTGTTTTCCTAATTAATGTTGTTCAGTTGCTTTGAAACAATCTGTTTTTTTAAAGTGCTATATAAATAAAGGTGACTTTGACTTGACTTGAAATGTAACAATTTCTGGATTAGAAAAAACCCTTATTTTAGGAGCCATATGATGCGATTTCAATTTTTCCTTTCTCTTTGGAGTGTTACAAGCTCTTGGTGCATAAAGACGATCTGTAAATTTGCAAAGACTAAAGTCTCAAATCCAAAGAGATATTCTTTATAAAAGTTCAGAGTCAACCACGCCATCCTAAAATGGCTCATTCTAACACGTCCCCTCGTCTACGTCACGATGTGGGAAGATTTGGATAACGCCGCCCAAATGTTTACGCAAAAAAAGAAGGCGTAACTTTTATTCTCGCTGTTGCCACCACTGCCATGTTGTGGAGATGTGTGTTTTGTTGTGAAAGCAAAGCTACTTTGTATGGCCTTTCAAAAGAGAACACAACTAGAAATCAGTGGTTAAGTTGTATTTACAACACTGTTCCAGAACAGTTCAACCAAAATATACAGATGTGTGCAGCACACTTTTATGAACCAGGAGCCTACAATGCGTCTGTGGCACAAAGGCTGTTTCTATAAAGTGGGGCTGTTCCAACTTTGCAAGGACAGTCTGGCGCTTCTGACTCACAGCCTATAAGTACGTTTTTTTATATTTAAAGAATTTGCCACTGACTATTCAAGCGCGAGTTTTGAGCAATGTAGAGTACCACTTTTTTGTTTGTTTTTGTTTCTCCGATCACAAAGGCAGACATGGTTTTATGTTTACGCAGTGCGATATGCAACGCGTAAAACGACAATGTATGTCATTATAATCAGTAATTATGTCCCCATTGGATGCAACAGATGGCTTGTTTGTAATGGGGTTTTTGGTTTTTTTTTGTCTCATCGTGCTGGAAGATGGCACCACAGTGTGTTTAGGGGGGTAACATTTCCCGTCACACGCTTGAGATATATCGGCCCATTCACAATTTAGAACGTTGAGCTTTATAAAAATCGACGCGTTTCAGGAAGGCGGGGGATAGAGGAGAAACAATAATGTACATTACATGGAAAATAATGTGTTTTTTGAACCTTTAACCACATAAACACTGTTACAAGGAGTCAGAGACGTTCGAATCATATGCAGTAGTTTATTATAGAGTTGTAAACTGGTCAACAGGCAGGGAATTATAATCCAACAACAGCGTCAGCAGAGCATGTAAAGGGAACAAACACTAGAAAAATCTCAAAATCAAACAACAGTACCAGGCAGAGGTCGGGGCAGGCAGCAGGTATGAGAATCAAAAGGTGGAATACACTGCAAAACCAAAATCAGACACGGAAAAACAACCACTAGAAAAATGCGGAACTCAGAGCACAGGCATAGCTAGACCGGGGCTAAACAAGCCAGCTGTGGCAGTGAGTTGGACCACCACAGTGAGTGGCAGGGCAGCTAATGTGTGTGTCAGTATTAGGCAACTGCAGGTGTGTGTGTAATGAGATGCAGGTGTGTGTCAAGGTGCAATCAGTTCCCAGGTATGAGGCATGGAGAAAAAACCTTGGTAAAAACCAGGCAATTGACGAGATCGGAATGGAAATGGACACCAAATGCAAGAGTCCTGAGGGCTGTGGAGTGCACCACCCTACTAGAGTTCATGGGCCACTCCAGCTGATGATCGTAGCAAGTACTCGGTTAGTTATGGAAAGTTTTTCCCGTTCCCCTTGCCTAAAAATCCCCACTATTAGAAATGTATAAGTAATGTGTTTTGTTAAGCCCCCTTAAAAAGCAAGAGTGTGGCTTCCCTGAACAGACGTTTGGGCTCCAATAGAAGAATGATCTGCAGTTGACTTTGAAAGAACACCGGAACTGGCAGTGAAGGACTATCAGGCGTGCTAAACTGGAGAAGTAATAATGCCTATTACGATTTTTGATAGGGCAGCAGTGTTGCAGTACCGGGCAATTGGCTGTTCTAGTAAGCCCACCATTTGGACCACTGGAGCAGAGGACCCCAAAGGCATTACAATAGTCTAACCTTGAGTTCATAAACGCCATGGATTAACAGCAGATGGGACAGATGGAAGCGTTTTTACCAGGGCTAGAAACATGGCAGAAAAGGAGCCACCCCTACCTATTGATACAGACAAGCAGCTCAGTCTAGTCATTACAAGAGCTTTTTGGCCCCAACCTCTGTTTTTTCCCATGGGCAGAGCATCCCAGTTTTGTTTATATCGAGGACCACCACAGGTGGAGTCGATGGCACAGATAGAGCTGAGTCACACAGTGAAAGCTAACACACAACCGTGTTTCCTGATGATATCCTCAAGGGTAACAATGTACAGCGGAAGATTAAACGGCCCCTAGTACATGAGCTTGCGTACTTCCATACTGCACTTGTGACAAAAAATTTATTGATATAGATCCGCTTCATCACTGCGGATGATTTAATGGCGGTCATAAATAAGTACGAGTTTAAACCATGCTAGTGCACTTCCATTAATGCCAACAAAGTGTTGTCTAGTCTATTGCACAAGAATAGTGTGGTCAATAGTGTCGAACGCAGCCCGAAGATCCATCGCACTAATGAGAGATATACAACACGTCTATGATAAGAGCAGGTCATTTTAACTACTAAGGGATCAGTCCCTCAGAAATAATGGATACGGTCTAAATCCTGACTGGAAAATCCTCACAGATCCATTTTTTTTTCTTCTAAGAAGGAATATAGTTGTGAGGATAAACACACACCTTACACACTAGTATGCTTGGACAGAACAAGGACACATACGAGAGTGGTCGAATCTAACTTTCCTTTGGGGTCAAGTGTGTTGATTCTTGATGAGCTAAAGAAACCAAACTAAAAGGTTTTCCTAAAAAAGGTTTTGTAGGACATAGCTTAAGTGACAATGATAATTATAATAGTCGGTCAGAGAGAGAGTCGATGACCTTCTGTAAGCACCTCTTTTACGGAGCTTAATTGGATAGGGTCTAACATGCCTGCTGGTTGGTTTTTGTGAGGAGTTAACAAGTGAGAATCATATCTTCTTCCTCTCCTATAGTAGAGACTATGTTGGAACTGTTGTGCCTCAGGGATCTATAGTGCACTATCCTGATGTTGATTACCTGGCTGTATCGGACGAACCTGCATGGTTACAGTTTTATCTCTAATAGTATAGACTTTAGGAGGGTAAAGTTTAGTTCATACAGTCTTACTATACATTGCAGTGATTGTTGGATAAATGTCCACACTTGTTGCCTGCGTTTATTGCCGTAATTTAGCCACTGTATTGAATAAATACCTGGGTTGTAATAAGGTGGTGTTTCCTTCTAAAAGAGACGAAAATTAATCAGATCTAGCTGTTTGAATGTTTTTCTTGCTGTAGATAGGTTACTTGTTTTCCCACCAAGCAAGATGAAATACCTCTATTTTTGTTTTCCTCCATCTGGCGCTCCAATTATTCCGGGCTGCTCTCTTTAGGTTGCGAGTGTGCTCATTACATCCACGGTGGTCAGAAGACTGTTTTCCTTACCGTCCTGTAAGCGTAAAGGAGCACTGTATTTAAAATGCTAAAAAGAGAGAGTCTAATAGTTTCTGTTACAGCATAAAGAAGTTGTTCTGAGGTTTTGGATATCTTAGGCATTGGGATAAATCAGGAAGAAATTACTTAACAAAGCATCCCTTTTGTGGTAGAGTGATGGTTCTACCCTACTTGTAACATGCAGTGGAATTTACCGTTTTGCTATATGAAGTTTGCACAAAACTAAATAATGATCTGAATATCTCGCTTGGCTGCATAATTTCAACACCATCAACATCATTCCATTGACAGTATTAAATCTATAGATTTCGACAATGAGTAGGTCCTGATACAGTGTTGTCTAACCCCATAGAGTTCAGAAGTCTATACATGCTGCCCCAATGCATCTTTTTCATTATTCAACAAACATGGATATTAAAAATCACCAACAATTAAACTTCGCTGCAGTCCAAAAAAAAAAAGAAAGCACTAACTCGGATGTAAAATCACCAACTCTTTAGTAAGTCTGTATGTGCCCTGTGGCCTGTTACAGTAGGCCAGTACACATCACAAGTGATTCTCATTAACAATTTTGTTTTCTCTGGATAAGGTTATATGAAGCACCAATCCTTCTCAAACGAGTTAACTTGAAGGCCTGCCCTCTAGAATCCTGAAACCATTGTTATAAATTGAGCCCCCTCCCCCTTTAACTTTGGACTGGCTCATGTTTGATAACAGTATCGTTGGGGTGTAGACCCCTCATTTAAAATTAATGGTTAATCATCAAGTTTTATGCCAGGTTGTTTCTGTCACACAGAGTGCATCTGGATTAGTTGATCAGTGATTCATAGTATTTACAAAAATGCTTTGTAGAAAGGTGACCCTGATATTCCAGTAAGCCAAGCTTTTAAATCATTTGTTTATCCTTTTGCATCGTTTTTTAGGTGTTTGAACCTCAATTAAATTGTGCTCTAAATTGGTTTGGACGTTTTTTTGTACTTTTTCTAGCCCGGGGAACATCACAGTCTCTCATAGTGTGATATCTAGTGAATGAAGTCTCTATGTGTTCATTTCTAGACTTCTGTGAAAGAAGTGTGGCACCACCCCAGGAGTACAAATGAAGACCATCTCTTTTCAACAGGTCAGTCAGTCTGCCCCAAAAGCTTGTCAATTGTCTATGAAAGCTATGTTATTCTGCGGGCACCACTTAGACATCCAGCCATTGAGTGATGACAATCTGCTATGTATCTCATCACCACGGTAAGCAGGGAGGGGACCAGAGCATATTACAGTGTCTGACATCATGCTTGCAAGTTCACACACCTCTTTAATGTTATTTTTAGTGATCTCCGACTGGCGAAGTCGAACATCATTAGCACCGGCATGAATAACAATCTTACTGTATTTACGTTTAGCATTAGCCAGCACTTTTAAATTTGCTAAGATGTCAGGCACTCTGGCTCCCGATAACATTGGACTATGGTGGCTGGGTGTCTCTATTTTCACATTCCATACAATAAATCGCCAATACTAGAGCACTTTCATCAGATTTCTCAGTGGGTGCTTCACTGAGTGGGGAGAACCTGTTTAATGTTTTGATCGGAACAGAAGAGTGGTGTTTAGACCCACGACTATGCCGCCTCAGAAAAAAAAAAAAAAAAAAAGGGGGGGGGGTGGGGGGGGGGGGGGGGGGGGGGGAACAGTCACCCAGTTGCCCTGCTGCAAAGGCCCCTGTAAACGGAACCGAACAATGTACAGGACTCCCTCAGCTATACGCATCCAAAGTTGTATCTAAAGCCCTCACATTCTTACTGTCCTCAATTAAAGTTTGGATGCGTGTCTCTAATTCTGAAATCTTCTCTGTCAGCCTAACTATTTCCCTGCATTTATCACATGTGAATCCCTCATCACCGACAGAGATAGATAAACTATACATGTGGCAAGCAGTGGAAATAACAATAGCAGGCGAAGCCATTACTCACCATGCTTGATGAAAGATTCTTACCACAGTTGTTTGATGAACTTGTGAAAACCGGAGAGAGAGAGTAGCGAGAGAGAGGAGAGGAGGAAAGAAAACAGCCATAGGCACAAATGGAAACGCTAATGACGAGCTAACTAGTGCTAATGCGATGCAGGTGCACTGCACTCGCGGATTTAAATAAAAGTGAACGATCAAATTAATCAGATTAGATTGATAGATAATATCAGAAATATGGTGGGAATTAAGTTATATTTTATCACTTTAAACAACAGAGAGTGATAGTAATATAATATAAATATAGTAATATAAAGATTCTACAGAAAAACAAAGCTACATGGAGCTACGATCACAAAACAGCAGCACGGCAAGCAGGAAGCAGGAATAACACTGTCCAACAGCGACACCCACAGGTAGGAGGCCAAGCAAGTCTGGTCAGGTAGGACTGAAACAGAGAACATAACCAGATTAATGGTGCCTTCCATGGCCATGATAAGGCGGGTAGAAAGTTCCCACATGGCCTCCATAACCGAGACAGGGCAGGCAGAGAGTTCACAGATGGCCTTCATAGCAGTGGCAGGACAGAACGAGAGTTCATCAATGGCCTCTATAGCCATGACAGGACAGAACGAGAGTTCACTGACGGCCTCCATAGCCATGACAGGACAGGACGAGAGTGCATGGATGGCCTCCGTGGCTGTGACAGGACAGCCAGTGAGTTGGTGGAAGTCCTCCATGGCCTTGACATGACAGCCATGAGTTCGTGGATGGCCTCTGTGCCGTGACAGGACAAGCAGTGAGTTCCTGAGTGGCCTCCGTGGCCATAACAGAAAAGGCAATGAGTTCATGGATGGATGCTACTGACACCTCCGAAGGTTCTGCAGCAGTTGCCACCACCTCTGGAGGTTACACAGCAGTAACAGTCTCCTTGACGGCAACAGCACAACAGGCTGAGAGAACGTTACTTGGCGCAACAGACAGGATGAGACGAGGCTCTGGATGATCAGCTGAGACGTGACGAGGCTCTGGAAGTTAAGCTGAGACGTGATGAGGCTCTGGAAGTTCAGCTGAGGCGCGACGAGGCTCTGGAAGATCAGCAGATGACTTTACTTGACTCCGGAAGATCAGCGGTGACTTTACTTGACTCCGGAAGATCAGTGGTGACTTTAGTTGACTCCGGAAGATCAGCGGTGACTTGACCTGACTCCGGAAGGTCAACGGTGACTTGACCTGACTCCGGAAGATCAGCTGTGCCAGCCATTTCTGGAGAAAGTGCCACGCCTGACCTCCCTTTAGAGGGCGCATGTGAGGTGCAGTTTCTGGATTGGCGGCCATCTTGTGTAGTGGCGCCGGGCTAGCGGCCATCTCGTGCAGTGGCCCTTGTTGGGTAAAGCTCCGCTGCCGACTGTGCTTGACAAGGAAGTGGGAACAGGACATCTCGGTAACGAGAGGATACCGCCCAGCTGGATCCTGGTAGGGCGAAGTCTTCTGTTACGAGGAGTCAGAGACGTTCAGATCCATATGCAGTAGTTTATTACAGAGTGGTCAAACAGGCAGTAATCCAACAACAGTGTCAAGTGTGTAAAGGGATATCCAAAATCAGTAACAGTACCAGGCAGAGGTCGGGGCAGGCAGCAGAGAATCAAAGGTGGAATACACAAACCAAAATCAGACACGGGAAATAACAAACACTTGGAAACCGCTTGGAAATGCTAGACAGGGGTAAACTGCTCCTGTAGCTCAAGTGGTAGAGCATCGCATTAGCAAGTGCAAGGTTGGGGGTTCGATTCCCCGGGAACACATGATAGGTAAAAATGAATAGCCTGAATGCATTGTAAGTCGCTTTGGATAAAAGCGTCTGCTAAATGCATAAATTTAATTTAATTTAATTTAATTTAAACAAGACTTCGCAGTGAGTTGGCGTGAATGTGCTTGCTTATATGTGTGTGTGTGTATTAGCTGCAGGTGTGTGTGTAATTAGATGCAGGTGTGTGTGTGCAATCAGTCCCAGTTATGAGGCAGGATGGGAATTGGAGTTCAGAATGTCACAGACCCGCAAAAGAGGTGTCAAATCGTGCGGCCTATTCGGGAATGGTGTGCTATGACTTTTATAAGCGATCGGGCGTACGATGTTCGCACACCGGGCGAAATATCGCCCGAAAAATCGCATAGACAATGCATTGCGGCCGACTTTGACGGATCGTAGCTCCGAGATAGAATTTGGCAGAAACGTGTGAATCACCACATTTGGAGAGGCTATCAGGCTGTGCGAGAACATACCCCGCAATGGGGTATAAGTTGTACCCCTGGGGCGCAAGAGCCCCCCAAAGTTGCCCCATAGACATACTATGGTGAGAGATCACCCATGAAACAGTGTGTTTTTCCTACTATAGTACTTTACATAGGAGTTTTGCATTGAACATAACTCTGGATCACAATGTCATAGAGACATGGGGGTGGGCTCATTTTACTCAGCCAACCAATCAGTACATCAGGATTATTGTGAAGCAGTCAAGCCACGCCCTAGCAACCATTTAGGGTCCCTTAGTAACAAGCTCCATAGACTTCCATTGAAAAAGATCAAATTAATATCTTTGGATAGAAGTGTCATAGAAAAAATGAAGGTGGGCTCGTTTGACGCAGGGCAGCAAACAACCAATCACGAATCAACTTCAAGACTTCATAGCCACGCCCTAGCAACCATTTAGACCACCCTAGCAACCCAAAGCATAGAGGGATATCTTCAAATCTGAATGTCATAAAGGCATGGGGGTTGGTTTATATCATTCATACTGGCAAGCAGCCTTTGGAGTATCTACATTGGCAGCTGCCAGGCCACTCCCTAGCAACCAAACAGAGTACCCTAGCAACCATTTAGTAAGTATTATATCTTTACAACAGAAAATCGTACAGACATGGGGGTTGGTATATTTTGTCAAGCAGCCTTTGAGTATCATCATTGACAGATGCCAAGCCACTCCCTAGCAACCAATCAGAGTACCCTAGCAACCGTTTTTCAAGATCTATATCTCTGCATCAGAACATCGTACAGACATGGAGGTTGGTTTACATTGGCAATCATCCTTTGGAGTATCATCACTGGCAGCTGTCAGGCCACTCCCTAGCAACCAAACAGAGTACCCTAGCAACCGTTTTTCAAGATCTATACCTCTGCATCAGAACATCGTACAGACATGAGGGTTGGCTTATATTGTCAAGCATCCTTTGGAGTATCATCATTGGGAGCTGCCAGGCCACTCCTTAGCAACCAAACAGAGTACCCTAGCAACTATTTAGTAAGTATTATATCTTTACAACAGAAAATTATACAGACATGGGGGTTGGTTTATATTGTCAAGCAGCCTTTGGAGTATCATCATTGGCAGTTGTCAATCCACTCCATAGCAACCGAACAGAGTACCCTAGCAACCGTCTTGCAAGACATATATCTCTGAATCAGAACATCGTAGAAACAAGGCGGTTGGCTTTTTTGACTCATGCTAGCAAACTAGAATTCCAACATGCTAGTCATGCTAGCAGTGAATAGCTACATGCTAATAGTGATTAGCTAAGTGCTCAAATTGGCTAACAACATGCTAAGAACTCTATATAAACTACATAGTGACCATCTGTGACAACTACCAACCACCTAGTAACATCAAAGCAACTACACCGGTTATGATAGCAACTGCCTAGCAACTACCCAGGTTAACATAGCAACCGCCTAGCAACCACCCATAGCACCCTAGCAACCGCCTAGCAACACATTAGCAATCACCCAAGGTACCTTAGCAACTGCCTAGCAACCGCCTAACAACCACCCAGGTTACCATAGCAACCGCCTAGCAACCACCCAGAACACCCTAGCAACTGCCTAACAACACCATAGCAACCACCTCAAGTACCTTAGCAACTGCCTAGCAAACGCCTAACAACCACCCAGAACACCCTAGCAACCGCCTAACAACACCTTAGCAACCACCCCAAGTACCTTAGCAACTGCCTAGCAACCTTCTAGCAACCACCCAGAACACCCTAGCAACCGCTTAGCAACACCTTAGCAACCACCCCAAGTACCTTAGCAACCTGCCTAGCAACCACCCAGGTTACCATAGCAACCACCTAGCAGCCACTCAGAACACCCTAGCAATCGCCTAGCAACACCTTAGCAACAACCCCAAGTGACCTAGCAACCACATAGCAACACCCTAGCAACCACCCCAATTACGCTAGCAACCATCCTGGTTACCCTAGCAACGGCCCTAGCAACCATCGTGGGGACCCTAGCAACCACCCCAAGTAACCTAGCAACCACCCCAGGTACTCTTGCAACCACATAGCAACACCCTAGCAACCATCTTGGTACCCTAGCAACCACATAGCAACACCCTAGTAACCACCCCAAATACCCTAGCAACCGCATAGCAGCATCCTAGAAATGGCCTTGGGTACCCTAGCAACACATTGTAACACCCTAGCAACCACCCTGGGTTCTCTAGCAACCATCATGAGTACCCTAGCAACTACACAACAACACCCTAGCAACCACCCCAAGTACACTAGCAATTGCATAGCAGCACCCTAGCAACCACCCTGGGAACCTTAGCAAGCACATAGCATGTGCACAAAACATGCTAAAAACACCATAGTAACCATCTATGGTAACTAAAAAGTACCTAGCACCACCCTATAAACCTACTAAAACAACATAGCAACCACCCACAGCACAGGCAGGACAATAGCAACCACCAATATAGCAACCACCACAATACAATCACAACCACCTATCATTACCATAGTAACCACCTAGCAACCACTGAGATCACCCTAGCAAACGCCTAGCAACCACTTAGAACAACCTATCAACAGCCTAGCAACTACCTAGGAACCATTCAGAACACCCAAGCAACTGCCTAACAACAACTAACAACACACTAACAAATAGCTACCAATCATCCATAAAAATCACACCGAAACACATAGCAGCAAAGATACAACTTATTCTACAGCATCACTGAGCAGCGTGTGTGGCAGTGGGGAGAAGGATGGAAGCTTAACAAGACAAGAAAGTTTATCAGCAACGTTATGGACCAGTGCATGAATTAAATTTGTTTACTGATTATGATGTGGACATGATGGGGTTCATTTATTGGACAAGGGAGGTTATATATTAAATATATATAATGTGGCATGTTATTAGTATATAAAATCTTAAAGAAATCTACAAAAAGCTAACAAAAAACTTCCTTCTTAGTGGTGTATATATTACATTTTATGTGTGTATCATTGCATTGCATATGTATATCATTATATTACATCAATGTATATCCATCAAACCATATTTTAAAGTTCCTTGGTTTTGTCTCCATTAGAGTTGGTAATTTATTATTTAAATATTTAACATTTAAAGAATTTAATATTTCTGGTTGTAATGATTCTTGTTCCTTAAAATTGGTTGTAATGATTCTTGTTCCTTAACACACGCACGTACGCACACACACACACACATACACACACACACATACATACATATATATATATATATATATATACACACACACACACACACATACATAATATATATATTAAACAAAGTTAATCACTAAATTCATTACATAATGTCTCTCATAATGACTCATGGTGATCTTGAAAACAAAGAAAAATATTTTTATGTGTTTAACTTTTTAATATGTGGAACCTTTAATTGATCTTTAATTTTTAATAATAAGACTTGGTGGACACATTAAAAAAAATAAAATAAATACATAAAAATAATCCACTGTCTCCATGGGCGCTCTCTTCCATATATGGACAGAAGAGTAACGCTGCATGACTATTGGCTGCAGCCGAAATTCGCGGTGCTGATTGGCTGAGTAATACCGTGATAGAGCGAAACCAACGGCAGATGTTCCAGAATTCTCCTGAGGTAAGTAACGTTAGTGGTGGTTTCTTTTCTAATGTCTGCCTTTAATAACGAATTTTAAGAAGTAAAATATGTTGCCCAAGTGGTGTATACTATTGTTGGTTGGGCGTTTGTGAATATGTTAGCTAATTCTGAATATTAGCGCAATATTGCGTGAACAAGAGTGCATTTTTTAAGGTATTTTAGCAGAGGTTGGTCATTGACGTTAGGCCGCTGGTGATCGATGGTATTTTTTCCTGCTTGAATGTGCTTTTAGGACAGTATTGGGACAGTATTTCCTAATATTAACCGTCTATTTAAGAAATACATTTGTTTGAGGTGACCGTGAGGCATTAGAAATCTGTGAGGCCTGATTAATGCTGCGTGTTGGGCGTGATTAATGCACGTATTTCTGCTGTTCCATAAACGTCTATGTAGTGGTTTTTCTCTGATCCACGAGGTAAAAATAGACAGGGCTCTGAAACTACACACAGACCGCCGCATCTGACACGATAGTGATGGCGAATCGGCTCAGATCCACACACGGAATCCGTGGGAGGTCGTTATTAATTGACCTTTCCGGTATCGGTGTTGGGGGGCGGGCGGCTTGCCGCTTTGAGCGTAAATGAGCGCGAAATCTTTTTTTTTATTTTTTATTTTTTGGCCGCTGGTTTCCTGCTTGAATGTGCTTTTAGGACAGTATTTCAGAATACGAACCGCATATTTAAGATACTTTCGTTTGAGGTGACTGTGAGGCAGTAGAAATCGGTGAGGCCTGATTAATGCAGCGTGTTGGGCGTATTTTCTGCTGTTCCATAAACTTCTATACAGTGTTTTTTCACTGATCCACGAGGTAAAAATAGACAGAGCTCTGAAACTACACACAGACCGCCGTGTCTGACACGCTAGTGTTGGCGAATCGCGTCAGATTCACACACGGAGTCCGTGTGAGGTGATATTAACGGACTTATCCGTTTCTTCTCGGTCGCGGGGTGCGGCCGGCTTCCCGCTTTGATCTTAAATGAGCGCGAAATCTTTTTTTTTTTTTTTTTTTTTGCCACAGAAAATGTTGAGTTACAGTTTAGATGCGGTGGCAGCTACACTTTATGTACTTTTTTCCATATCGGAATACGAGTACTTTATAATGGTAATGTTTCATGGTTTTAAGTCAGCGGGTTAAAGTGAGAACTTTAAGTTTGAATCGTGGACGATTTGTGCTAACAATGTATTTATCCATTCATTTATTTTGAGTAACGTTAATGAATGCGTCAGGGAGAAGAGACGGTGTGTAAAGCTTAAACACGATCTGTTCATGTGCACCGAATGCAGAGGAAGAGCAGGCTGAAGTTGTGTTTTGTTTGTCTGTTACCAATGCTGCATTAATTTGATGAGAAACGGTTAAAACAGTTGTATTGTAAGATATCTTTTCAATTTAAAATAACTGTTTCCTTTCTTAACATAATTTATGTTATAAATCAGAAATTAATTATATAATGTAATTATTACGAATAAACGTATATTATTATCAGTGTTGAAAAAGGTTGTGCTGCTTATTATTGTGTGAATTTTTTGTGATAAACTGTGATGCATTTTAAAGTTTTGTAATAAAAGGATGCATTTTTTTTTTTAAGTTAAAAAATGGAAAATAAAGTCCAAAATCTTATGCAACATTGTTAAATACTGTCACTTTTGATCAGTTCATGTCTGGTTGGTTATAGTATAAAAAAAAAAAAAAACATTGAACCCAAACTTAATAGTTATAATTCACCGTTTCCACAAAAATGAGGCAGCACAACTGTTTTCAACATTGATAACATGACACTGACAATGATAATTCAGTTTGCCATCACCCAAATAAATTAAATGTAAAAATAATAAAATAAAAAGTAAATTTAAGCTGTAATAATAATTGAAACTATTACTGTTTTTTTTACTGAATTTATCAGCCTTGGAGGGTATAAAAGTATTTTTTTTTTAAATAAATAAATAAATGAAATAACAGAATCTTTTTAGCCTCCAGCATGTCATTTATTTTTGTACTAGCCTTAAGGTTGGTTTCCTCTGTTTTGTGTAGATATGGTTGACATCCACATGTTATATCTCTGATCTAATGTGTTTTCTGTGTCCTGATATATTTGTTATATGCCTATTAATATCTGTGATTGTAAGTATATTTAAAAAATTTACCATAAACATATATTTGGACATAGACCACATATTCAATGTTTATATTAAGAATAAAATTAGATTTAAGTCATAAGAGGTATATTGAAAGTCGTAGATCTGTGTTTTGTTGTTATTAACTGTCCCTGTTGTGTGCTGTCAAGCATAAATTTATTCATTTTTTGTTTTTGTTCTTTTCTTTGTTTAGATTGATCATTGAGCTTTATCTCCTGAGCAATTCTTGAGGTTTGTTTGCATTTTCTGGTTGTAGTACATTTAAAGGTGCACTATGCAGTAATAAGAAAATATGAAATCTTGTAAATCAGAGACGTTGTAGTTTATAGGGTTGACAGATTTTAACAAGTTATGTCTGACATTTTATTTTTCTTTTCAAATTACAGCATTACGAGCACTACTGACTCTCCACTGCAGAATATCCAGTAAGTATTTTATTTTTATTATTATTTTTTTTTATATGGATAAAATATGAACAGATGACAAAGCAATATTAATGAGATACTACTGAGTCATTGATGCACTATAGCACTTCAGAACCTGTGACTAGCATGTGGAGTTTTGTGAAATTCACTGGGGAATGTTGTAGGCCTCAATGATTTTCCTTGCTTGTAATTTTTCACATAAAGTCATTGAGAGAGTGATGAAATGATATTCATTTGGTGGGGGAACCATTCCTTTTAAGTTGCTGTAAGTTATAGATAAACAGTTTTTCCTTCCTTAAAGATAGAACCAGTTTATGTTATGGCCATGGGCTGCATTCGAAGTTGCATACTATCTGTGTGGGTAGTTATTATTTATGAGTTATTTTTTTTTTTTCAATTAAAAATAGTCTAATATGTAGGGCTGGCCGATAAATCGATTTTATCGATTAACTCCAATGTGTAGTTTACATTGGTTTGTTTGAATGAAAATCAGTTTTCTTTTAAACATCCATCGACGCTCCACTCAGGGCTCCCTTAGTTCCGATTGGGCTTAACCCTCCCCCCGCACTGCCAATCAGAGTATTTCTCGGAGTTTTTTTTTTTGACTGGATTTTTTAAAAGTCAGAGCGTCGTGGTTTTCACTCGCTCCAAGAGCCCTCCACCACCGCTCCAAAACGAGTACAATTCATGCCAACGGCCCGTAATATAACTGCATATTAAGCAATAATTCACGTTAAAGATATATAGCTATAGCTTGATACAGATGGATCTCTCAAATCAGAAGATTATAATGACGGCAATAACTGAGCTGGCAGTTATAGGCTAGTTCACAAGGAGTTTGTCTGTTCCTTTTACTGAATATTTTCGGGTTAAAGCATGATTTAAACGGGTACAGCACATTCACATGTAATCGCTTTCGCAATAATGCATTCAAACAAATGTAATCTTACAGTACTTGATCTGTATCTGATTTTGAAATCTGTAAGAAATGCATCGATCTGTAGATAAATTAAGGAAAATGAATGCTATTTTCATCACAAACAAAATTTGCACAGCAGAAAGCAGCAGTTATACCTTTTAATGCTGGAAATGTTATTAGTTTGGCATGTGGTAGGAAAAAAAAGTTTGCACACAATAGCCTAAGCCACTTTGAAACTCTTCTGTTATTTTATTTATTTTTTATTTTAATATAGGCTACGTTATGAACATAACATTTCAAACATACTGAAATACTTTAGCCACGGAGCGAAGGCGGAGCGGTGTTTCTGGTATCAGTGAGCGTGGAGTGATTATTAAATGCTTGGAGCACGGAGGGAAATAGTTGCCGCTCCACTCCACTCACATACTCCGCTACCGAGTGAGAGAGATGTTTTGCCCTACAAAATGAACAAGACCACGGCAGCACAAGCACAGCATATCCGCCAAAAAGCAACCTGCAGCAATGCTCATTGCGCGGCTCACCAAGCTTTACTTTTGTGTCTCGCATGGCAGTAAATAATACGATGATATGATCATACAGTCAATACAGATATTTAATAAAAACATTAAAGACAAGCAGGGCTGTAACATTACCCATTAAAAAAAACGCATGCAATGTCTACACCGGGCATGAGTGGTGCGATCCGACAAAAGACAATAGAAAAGTGATGTTGTCTACACTGGACGTGGCGTGTAGCGACACGATCCCCATCAGTAAACTGATGCTCGTTCTATTTATGACGAAATGTTCTGACACTACGTTCAGATGATTTGCAACTGTAGTGTGATGTCAAGTTTAGACAGACTTTTAGCGCAGTGGGGCACGGAACAACAACTCTCGCGTCCGGTGTAGACACAGTTAGACAGTGTCTGCTCTATTTACAAATAATTTATATAAGAAAAAAATTACTCCCTGCATAGTTGCCAGTTTTAATCTTAACAGCTCTTAACGCCAAATGGATGGTTAGATGCATGATGGGCTAGTATTAAATAAAAAAAAAAAATAATAAATAAAGGTCTTTCCAGCATTAAGGTAATAACGTTACTGCTTTTTTAAAAAATCATCTTCTTGGTTATAAATTTGACTGGTAAATAATAAATAAAGAATTATATTAAAACTTGTTTTGAACAATTTCTTTGTCATTTGAATCTATTTAAATCGTAAATCGGATTTTTGGTGAAAAAATCTGGGATTTTTTCTTTTTTTTTTTTGGTCATATCGCCCAGCCCTACTAATATGTGTGTATGTATGGAGATGTACTACATTTGTCATGTTATCACTGTCATGTGAGCTACAGCATAAGTTACAGTGCAATTCACAATTTTGCTACTGTGGGCCAGAGCATGTGAGCGGAGTGGAGCGGGAGCGAGCAGGGAGCACGAGCGGGCGGGTCTTAGACTGAGCGCAGAGCGGCATTTTTAAAAGGACGGAGCGTTGTTCTATTTCCCGCTCCAATTTCGCTCCGCTCACCACGAATCTGAAGCATGCTCAGTCAATCCTGACCCAGAATCCATCTGTCTTTTACTGTCATCAGAGGGTTTTCTCCGCTGCTGGCTTGGTCTCAAGAAACCACAGCATGAGTCTGAAGCCTCAGACATTGTCCAGTTCAGTTAAGAATTTTGGCCTAATAGTTCATTTTAAAACTTTGATGTAGGCCTATAGCCTGTATATTTTTATTTATATAATTAGGCCCATTAATTCGTTTAATTTTACAGCAGTTTTTTTTTGTACAATTGATATAAGCCAATTTAAAATTAAATCCTGTGTGCTGCGCAAAAGTTCATTTATAAGAATGTTGGCCTAATAGTTAATTTACTTTTAAAACGTTTATGTATATTTTTGTTTATATAATTTTTATTTATATTATTAGGCCCATTTATTCATTTAATTTTACAGGAATTTTTGTGACTAATTTGTCATTTGTAATTTGAAATAAAACATTTCTATTTGAAAAATGTCGTTGTTGCTCATTAGTTCTTTAGGAGGTAAGGCTGTGGTCTAAGCTAAAAGTCACATATAGATTTTTTTTGTTTTTTGGAGCGAGCGGGCGATTTGAGTGGAGCGCGAAGCAAACTGTGCTGAGCGATAATGAGCGGAGCGGCCTGATGTAGCTTTGAGCGGGGGAGCGGAGGGGTGAACAGTTCCGTGAGCGATGAGCGGAGATTCTCACTGCTCCACTCCGCTCACATGCTCTGCTGTGGGCTCATGGGATAGACTAAACTAAAGAATCTCAATAGAAGTGGTAGGTCATCCAGGTACTTTCCATCTACTGCCTTTCACCCTACTATATAGTAGAGAAGTATGCAATTTCAGATAATGCCCTAGACCTTTAAAACCAGGTAAAAACATAATTTGTTGAAGATAATGCCCTAGACCTTTAAATGCCGGTTTTATGGTTGTTTGTTATTTAGATTTTGTCATATTGTTTGGCAGTCAGTATATTATATTGACAATATATTATATTTTGCTACTTTTGAGTTTCACAACCCCGAGGAACCTCTTTGGCCAATCACTTACAGTAGCTTTAGGTTTGGAATAGAATTAATTTATATTGAAAATCTGACTGTATTGAAAAACATTTATGGATGCCTTTGCATATTAAGAGTTTATTTTTTTATTAAATGTTAATATTGATCTTATTTCACATACATAGGCTATCTTTAATTGTGTGTGTGTGTGTGTGTGTGTGTGTGTTTTGTTGTTTTGCAGACCATCTATTCAGAGCACAACCTGCATTTTTCACTGCAGCTGAACGCCTGTTTTTTTTGGATTTTCTCCAAACAGCAGTTCTTCTGAATTGTTCTTCCCACCCTCTCCATATACCCTCCCCATATACCACCCCCCACCCACCAAAAAAAAAAAAAAAAAAAAAGTTCATTAATTTTAATACTAAGTTGATCATTAGTGTTCAATTACTACTGTTCTTTTAAAAGTTCAGTCCTTTTAATACTAGGTTAATAATTTGTTTAATCTGCTATTGTTTTTTTTTTTTTCCTTTGGAAACAAGTTTTTCTATTAATATTAGATTCATAATTTGTTTTATCTGCTACTGTTCTTTTTATTGAAAAGTTTATTAGCTCTATTTGTGAGTCGTTCTTTTTCTTGTCAATTAACTAATTTTTTTTTCCTTGAATACGTTGCAGGTTGTATCGCTTCAGCTTTTCGTGAAGTAAGTGACTGAAAATATCTTTTAAAAAATGCTTATTGGATACAGTACTTTTTGACTGTAGCATTAAAACCACTTTACAGTCATTTTTAATCAGATCTGTTTAAACTCATGAAAAAAAAGGTTTGTTTGCTAAACACTTGTTTAAGAGACAATTTGAAATCTGCTTATTATTGTTGTTGTTGTTGTTGTTGTTATAAAAAAAAAATCAGATGATCAGGATGTTAAACTTGGATTATTTAATCCCATTTAGCTAAAAAAAGGTTTAGTATTATGATCATAAAATTGCCAAAGGCTGTAATTGAACTAAATTAACTTATTCTAATGTGAAGTATGTTTGAAAATTAAGCACTTCTTTTTTTGCATACATACAGCATGTAATGGTGTTTTCAGAGCATCTCTACAGAGAAAGCATCACATTTACACAATTTCCGTGTCTGTATATGCTTGTGCAGTTGGAGAATTCCCAACTCTTTGACCAAGTTATATCATGTCTTTGGTCTGTTTTCTCATATTTTGTCTTTTGTTCTTTTGAAGGATGCCTCGGAAAGGTAGGAGATCCAGGGCTCAAAAAGTTCGTTGGACAAAGTTAGACCTGACAGGACAGACGATCGTCAGTAAAGGTGTTGCTCAGGTTTCTGATGGACAGCAGTATGAAGATGGCGACAGCACATCTAGAATTCTATCCGTGCAGGCGTCTCATTGCCAGAGTGATGCAAGGTATGATGTTTTCTCCCGAAATCATCAGTGCACATGTGTAGCTCTGACATTCCTTGCGTACCACAGTGAGGGAACTTTGTTCGAACAGCCTGATCTTGACAGAGTGCTAGAGGAAGGGGATGCTTTGTATGTTGGCATTAAAATGCAGCTTATTGCTGAAGGAAGATTCCGACAGGATCTTCTAAGCATGGCTGAAGTACCCGTGAGCATCACAACTTCAAACCACAACTACAGCGTCCAAAAGTCAGAAGTGGTGATGGGATACCTCAGAGACAGAGGAACTCCTGAAATGGATGCGTGGTGGATTCCTCTTGATGAAAGACTTCAGTGTCTCTCAACAGATGTCAGCCATGCACTGCTTATTGTGTTCTCCAGAGTGCTTTGCTGTGTTCAGAGACAGATCTGGAAGATATGGATATTTTGATTCCCATTCCAGAACTGCTGAAGGTTTGCCACATCCTACTGGTGACGGAACGGCAGTTATGCTAACTTTCACCAACCTGCATGACATGACCAACAGATTATTTGAGCTTTTTTGGAATCGTGGTGCTCAGACTTGCTATGAATTCATGGCTGTTTCATTTGAAATGGAGCAACAGTCTGAGGAACCATGCTCATCATCAGCATGTGTGACACCATCAGAAGTAACTTCATCTCTGCCAAAAACACAAACAACTGCTGACGTCAGAATTCCTGAAAATCTTGTTCTTACAGATGACACAAACCAAAGTGTCATAAAGGTTTTAAAAACAAACAAGCAGCGAAGAAGAAAAGAAGTGCGTAAAATTGCGAGTAAAAAGCAAGAAGAAAGACTTGAGAAAACCGCTCCACATTTTGAAGTCCGGGAACAAAAAAGAAGAGAATACGAGAGAGAGAAATATGCCACCAATTTGTATTTTCGGAAGAAGAAAATGGAGGTCACAAAAAAGAAGTATGATCAAGATTATTTTGCCAGATTCAAGAAGGTAGAGTACATGACCAAAAGGTACAACGTTGATGTTCTCTTCCAGAAAAAGAGGAAAGAGTACATAATCAAGAGGTACCACACTGATGCTCTTTTCCAGAGGAAAATGAAGAACTACATGGACAGAAGGTACAAGACAGATGCTCTTTTCCAGAAGAAGAAGAAGGACTACATGGACAGGAGGTACCACATGGATGCTTCTTTCCAGAAGAAGAAGAAGGACTACATGGTGAGGAGGTACAAGACCGATGATCTTTTCCAGAAGAAAATGAAGGACTACATGGTCAGGAGGTACCACACTGATGCTCTTTTTCAGAAGAAAATGAAGGACTACATGGCCAGAAGATACGCAAGTGATTCAGTGTTTAGATCACATCACATTCTACGTTGTACTCTCCAGAAGAAACAGAAGTGTCTCACCGATGCTGGATTCCACATTCTTCACAAGTTGAGATGTGCATTAAGGATCAAGAGAAAATACAGGCCATACATTCATTCCTGCCAGGAGACACCCAAATCCGATGTGACTAACCAGCCTGTGTCCAACAGCTTGATGCAAAAGGCCATATCTGCATTTCGGTGTCAAATTCTGCATGGTCCAACTTACATATGCACAGTCTGTCACAGGGCGCTTTTTCCAAATCAAGTCAAGATGTGTAATAGAACACGATATGTAAAAAATGTTCATATTACAGCCTCTTGCCTAACCAGGAAATATGTTCATGCTTGTGACAGTGCCTGCTCAGTTTCTTGTGCAGTTCCAGAAGAGAGAAGACAGGAGTGGATCTGCCACACCTGTGACAATCATCTGAAGAGAGGATCCATGCCTTCTATTGCAGTGGCAAACAGACTTGAATTGCCTCCCATCCCTGCAGAACTGCTTGAACTGAATGTTCTTGAACGACAGCTTATCGCCAAAATTGTTCCTTTTGCGCAAAAATAGAGTTGCATTGCCCAAGGACAGCAAAGATCAGTTTATGGTTCTGTTTTTTGTGTGCCCTCTGAGGTGGAGAAAACAGTCAACTGTCTGCCAAGGCCTAACAGTGAGTCCCAGCTACTACATGTGAAACTGAAAAAAGACACATCAAGTTCAGAGGATACCACACTTCCATACAGTGAATATGCACAATGTGCTAGCAGCGTTAGCAAAACTGAAAGCGATGCATTTAGAATACAGGGACATCTTGATTAGTGATGCTGCCACATTTGAATTTCTCCCTGTTGATGAGCTGGATGACACAGAGGAGAAACAGGAAGTTGGTGTCTCTGAACAGGATGACCAGAATGTCAGCACAGAAGAAAAGGATGAACTCAGGCCTGGCCTCACTCTGGACACATGCATGCAGCCACTTGACATTGGACAGGACTTGCTGTCATACGGTGAGGGAATCTTCAGCATTGCACCTGCCCAAGGGAAAAAGCCAGTTGGATTTTTCAAGGTTCCCAAATTGGAAGCCATGGCTTTCCCCGTACAGTTTTCCCACTGGCAGAACACAGTTGATGAGGCACGATTTTCCAAGTTGCATTATCACCAAGCATGTACTTCAATGCTAGACTGTTCTGCGTGGATACTCGTTTTGCCAAAGACCAGAGTTATCTCTTCTTTGCACAGTTTGTCTCTGAAAACGCACATGGGCTAGAAACAGCATGTCTATCCAGTTGCGAAAGGGCAAACCTGTTACAAAAGATGGACGTAGAATCTCCAACAAGCTTCTTCAGGATGATCTTGAGGTCGAAAGACTGGTCCACAGCCGTGACGCCACAAGGTTTATGCAACCTTTGAGAGGCACTCCATCTTATTGGGAGAAAACGTTGAGAGATCTACAGGCCATGATCAGGCAGTTAGGGAATCCTACTTTTTTTTGCACATTCAGTGCAGCCGAAATGCGATGGCCAGAAGTGATAACGGCGATCAAGGCTCAGCAAGGTGAAGAGGTTGTCTTTTCAGAGCTTGACTGGACGACGAAATGTGAAAATCCTTCGAATGTTAACCCCGTCACCGTCATGCGGATGTTTGAGAAACGATTGGATGCGTTAATGACTCATCTGCTTTTGTCACCTGCTCAACCCATTGGGCGAAGTCGAGGATTACTTTTGTCGCGTCGAGTTTCAAGCCAGAGGAAGCCCACACATTCATCTGCTGGCCTGGGTAAAGGGGGGCACCTGAATTCGAAAATCAGTCTGACCAGTAGTGTGGTGACTTTATTGACCGTTACATAACCTGCCAGTTGCCGGACCCTACCACCGATCCCGAGCTTCCCGCTTCATAAAATTGTCACCGAAGTTCAACTTCACAGCAGGAAACACTCCAAATCTTGCAAGAAAGGAAATGTGTTGTGTAGATATGGGTTCCCTAAACTACCCATCTCAAGCACCACCATCACCCGTCCCCGACCACAACGTCCTGAGGAAGATCAAAACGAAGACCAAAACCACCCAGCGAGAGAAATCGTCAATACAGGATGCTGTTCGAAAAGCAATGAACGAAGCCAGGACTAAACTCAAGCCATGTGGGGATTTGCTAAACGATCCCCAGGCCTCCTTTGAACAACTTGTCAACTTGCTGACCAATGGTAATCTGTCCATGGATGATTACTGTAAATACGCTGAAGGCACTGTCCACTTCAAATGTGATTTTGCTGAAGCGTGATCCAAAGGAGGCTTGGGTGAATGGATACAACCCAGATTTGCTGAGGGCATGTGGAACGCCAACATGGACATACAGTTCGTTCTTGACTCTTTCAGCTGCATCATGTATATGTTGTCCTACATTTCCAAGCCAGAGCACGAAATGAATGATTTCCTGAAGACCGTGATCAAGGGTGTTCGTGAAACCAACGTGAACGAAGAGGACGAAATGAAGCAGATAATGGTGCAGGCCTACTCCCAAACACAGGCAAGTGAGTGCTCAGGAGTCTGTGGCACGGACATGCAGCTTACCAATGAAGAAGTGTTTCCGAAGTGTTGTGTTTTATAACCGACGATGATGATGCCCTGAAGATGACGTTTGCCCCGTAGTGTCCTACACAGCAAAGATCCTGATTCAAGAGGAGATGTCTGGATGTCAGGTTATGATAGATAAATACAGAGCAAGGCCTCAAACAACCGGGTGAGTTTGGAAAAGAATGTGTCTTGCAGACTTTGTGTCGAAATTACCGTGTTGTGTATGGTCGGCAACTAAAGGAAGAATGTCCCTCACCACTCCTCAACGATATGGGATTCATTCAGAAGAGAACTGTTGGTAAGGCTGCAATTATCAGGTATGCTCGGTTTTCGGAGGAGAAGCAACCGGAGAAGTTTTGCGGAACAATGGTAAAACTTTACGTGCCACATCGTTTCAACGAACAGCTGAAACCTCAACGGTATCCAACGTATCAGGAGTTTTACAAAAATGCATTTGTGGAACTCCCGGCACACCCTGGTCTCCTAATGCCTGTCCGTGGCTTAGTTGTTAAGCACAACAGCAGAAGTTTTAAAAACACAGCAAAAAAGTGGACGAAGCATTCGCACAGCTGCAGCGGGAAGGACCATCTGAGGATGCTTGGTCTGCTTTTGCACCTGAAATTGACGTTGATCGCATGGAGTGCATTGCAGAACCACAAGATGTCGATCCAGAAGAAGATGAACAGGATGATGTTCCGGAATACCAGATTCTTCGTGAAGATGGAGACGGAGTCGTACCACAGATAGAGGCACCACAGATGACTAATGAATTTCTGAGGAAGTTGTTTAGGAGTCTAAATGAGACGCAGGCAGCAATTTTTTACACTGTCCGTCAGTGGTGTCAGAAGCGTGTGTGGGGTCACAATCCAGAGCAGTTTTTTTTTTTACTTTTTTGTCAGGCGGTGCTGGCTGTGGGAAATCACACGTCATCAAGTGCATACACTCGGAAGCAACCAAGATTCTGCGACAACTTCCCTCGACTCCGGGAAGAAGGGATCTCTCCGTGCCCACGGTGCTGTTGTTCCTGCGTTTACTGGAACGGCAGCATTCAACATCTCTGGTAAAACGCTGCATTCCCCTTTTAAAACTGCCAAGGAGTCTTAAGCCACCTTATCAGGGACTTGGGAACGCCCTAGATGAAGTGAGAGCAGGATTACGTGACGTGGAGATTCTTATCATCGACGAAATATCCATGGTTTCAAAGGACCTGTTTACTTACGTAAACTGGAGATTTTCAGCAGATCAAAGGCAGCAAGAAACCTTTTGGAGGAATATCTTGCCTCGTCGTAGGGGATTATTATCAACTGCCACCGCTTGGTAAAGCTAAACCACTCTGCGTGTATGAAGAGGATGTGCTGGACTTCTGGAAGGACCACTTTCAAATCATCACCCTCACAGAGATCATGCGCCAGAAAGAAGACCTCGCTTTCGCTGAACTGCTGAACCGATTACGAGTGAAGCAGAAGACTGAAGCTCTCAGGGAAGATGATAGAGCTTTGTTATTCCAGGCTGTGAAGCAACCAGAAGACTGCCCGCGTGATGCTCTGCATATATTCGCCACTAACAAAGAAGTTGATAAGTACAATACCGAGACTGTACAGGCCCTTTTCACTGACATCATAACAATTGATGCCGAAGATTACAGGAAGGACCCAAAAACAGGAAGGATGAAGATACTAAACAAACCTGCCACTGGAAAAAAGGACGACTTGCTTGACACAATGCAAGTTGCAGTGGGAGTTCGTGTGATGGTAACCAGGAATCTGGATGTAGAAGACGGAATTGTCAATGGATGTTTTGGCACGATTGCAAACATCGTCACCAAAACAAAAGATGGAATTGCCACAGTACAAATGCTGGGACTTCAACTCGACAATCCGAACGCCGGTCAGAAACATCGCAAAAAGGTACGAAGGTGAAGAAGACGTCTTGGCTTACATTGAGAGATCTGAAGAAAGTCTGAGGAAAGGAGCCGTTCGTCGACAATTTCCCATCAAGCTAGCTTACGCCTGCACAGCCCACAAAGTTCAAGGCATGACGATGCACTCTGCAGTAGTGTCATTGAAGAAGATTTTTGAGCCGGGAATGGCCTACGTTGCCCTCAGCAGAACGACTTCTCTACAAGGATTACACATTACGGATTTCGACGACAAGAAGATATATGCTGATCCAGAAATCACAGCCTCTTTGCAAAGCATGAGAAGAGCAAGAGTCGAGGATATCACGCCACTTCTGCAGCACGTGAAGGAAACTAGGCAGGAACAGACACTCACCATCATTCATCACAACACGGAAGGACTGGCATCTCACATGGAGGATATCAGATGCCATCATGAGCTACAACTCGCTGATGTTCTGTGTCTAACGGAAACACACCTGACCGGATCGTGTACTTCAGATCTCCAGTTGAAAGGACACAACTTGTTCACACGCAACAGGCATGTCTCCTACTCAACACATCAAGAACTTGGAAACAAAATGGAGGTGGAGTCGCAATATATTGCAAGGAGCACATTCCAGCTCAGCCCAGGCAATATATACAAAATGTGACTGATCTGGAGTTTGTTGTAATCAAATTAGATTCCCCAATAAAAGCAGCAGTCGTAGCTGTGTATAGGCCACCACAATACAGTACTGGAGATTTCTTGACCAACCTGAAGAGTATGCTGGATTATCTGGACCTAGCACACAACGATCTCGTCATCATCTGTGGAGACTTCAATGAGGACCTCCTACACCCTGGAAAAAAACCAATTCTGGAGTTGTTTCAAGCTCGAGGATACACGCAACTGATTACAACAGCGACAACGGAAAAACGCCACACTACTTGACCACATCTACATTTCAAATCCGGACCTCTGCCATCAATCGGGTGTGTTACAGAGCTACCACAGTTACCACAATCCTGTGTACTGTGTATTGCGTTTTACGTAGGAGATTTGGCTGGTATGGATGTTTTGGTGTTGTACCGTGTTGAACCTGGGGCCACTGAACCTGCATTAACGACGACAGTGGGGCTAGAGCAGCCTTAGTCCCCGGGTTGGCTGGTATGGATGTGTTTTGGTGTTGTACCATACAGAACCTGGGGCCACTGAACCTGCATTAACGACGACAGTGGGGCTAGAGGAGCCTTAGTCCCCGGGTTGGCTGGTATGGGTGTGTTTTGGTGTTGTTCCATGCAGAACCTGGGGCCACTGAACCTGCATTAACGACGACAGTGGGGCTAGAGGAGCCTTAGTCCCCGGGTTGGCTGGTATGGATGTGTTTTGGTGTTGTACCATACATACAACCTGGGGCCACTGAACCTGCATTAACGACGACAGTGGGGCTAGAGGAGCCTTAGTCCCCGGGTTGGCTGGTATGGATGTGTTTTGGTGTTGTACCATACAGAACCTGGGGCCACTGAACCTGCATTAACGACGACAGTGGGGCTAGAACAGCCTTAGTCCCCGGGTTGGCTGGTATGGATGTGTTTTGGTGTTGTGTCATATGGAACCGAGGGCCACTGAACCTGGATTAATGATGACAGTGGAGGCGCTGACAGCCTTGGCCAACAGGTTGGCGTGTACGGTCGTGTTGCGGTTAGATTGTGGTGTCTGTGGTCATATAAAGGTGTTATGCCATTGAGCTCTCTAGAGAGTGCAGCAGGAAGGACGAAGGAGTAGTGTGGCATCTCCAGGGAGGACACTAGGAAGGCAGTAGCAGCAGCATACAGGACGCAGTGAGGATTAGTGTGGTAGCTCCAGGGAGGACACAGACAGTGAGAGCAACAGCAACAGTAAGTCATAAAAGACAGTAAGGTAAAGTGAGAAGTAGTAAGAGACTGTTGTGATGTATTTGACCTTAACATAACATTTCTTTTAAATTATTTAGTTTTCAATCTGTACAATGTGTACTGGATGTATTATTTGCAGTCCTCTGCTATTCTAATATTGATATGTGCTCTTCTGTAAAGTTGCAGGAAGATTTTGGAGACAATAGCAGTCCTCTCAAACACTGGATATGAGTGTGCAATATACCATCTAAAGCTAAGTGTTAAAAGATGTCACTTCGGTCACTGTACTACTTGCACACGATAACCACATTTAAAGGAATATTGTAATCTAATTTTGATTTTGATGTTTTTCAGGAACCGGCAAGTCTGAGAAGATCAAGTGTGCTACAATACTGATGGTGATGAGCTGGATACCAGCTTATGTGCTAATTTCTTTCAGTAAGTTTGAGTTTACTTTTTTTATTTTTTTTTTTTTTTATTATAAAGTTTATTAGTAAATGTGTATGTAGTGATCCCGTTATTCATTTATTAATTTCATTGCCAGAGGACGGGACCAGATGTGTTTTGGAGTTGAGGACAATGCTGAAGACTAAAAAAGCAACGGAAGAAGCACATTAAAGCACTGAGGTAAAGTTTGTCAATAATACTGGTAAGGTCTAGTGTTTCAGTGCATTTTATCATACAATGTGTTTGTTCAGAGGCATGTGCTTTGATGTGAAAGCTTAGATTTTAAAGTGTATGATGGCTCTCAGAAGTGAGGGAGCAGAAATGTCTCTTGCAAGACATACATCTGACCTGAAAGTTTATGCTCTGTAAGTCTTGCAGAATGAAAACAATTCAATTCAATTCACTAACATGATCATATCTGTTTTACCTTCTCTACCTCAGGGTGTCGAGCCTGTTTGCCATGTCAGATCCAGCGGCTAGATGGCGGGAGATGCTTCATACCCCTGATTGCATTGAATCATTTTATTAATCAATTAATCAATCAATGGTCAATTAATTAATTTTAATATATTTATTTAATATATTTTAATATATAAATTATCTTATTATCATAGTAAATAATTGGTCTCAATTTAATATTTCATATATTAGCTTAAATAAGAATGTTATTATAATGTGTACGCCATGCCAGAGGAGGATGGGATCCCCCTGATGAGTCTGGTTCCTCTCAAGGGTTTTTTATCTCCTTAAGAGTTTTTTCCTTGCCACTGTCGCCACTGGCTTGCTCACTGGGGGTGTTGTGTCAAATCCTTTGTGCCTCTCGGGTCCCTGCCGACCAGGGTTTCCAAAACAATAGTTTGTGAGTCGATGAATATATTTTTTTATTAATTAAATCATAGAAACAAGGCTCCACAATCAATTTGAAATAAAAGTGAAATCATGTTATGGCTTAGTCACTTACAATAAAGCAGTAAGCCCTGTGATGCCATGATTTACAGTGCTTTCAGAACTGCTAAGGGGTGTTGTTAAAAGCCCCTCTGGTTTTCTGAAATCACAGGGCTTATGGGCTTATGCCTTTTATAAATACTTGCGCAGTAATAGACGGAATCATGGACAGTAATCGAGTATTTTACAATGGCTTTGAATGCAACATGCACAAGGTTCACTTTATTTATACAATAATTCAAACACTTTCACCAGTATTCTGATAAATAGAAACTTGAAGGATTTCAAACAAAAATTAGTATTGTGTAAAACAAGTTAAGATGTATCATTTTCTTGTAGTACAATTTTATTATTGCAACAGTAAAGTATGTGAAAGTGAAGAAATTAAAACAAAAAATAGTATTGTGTAAAACAAGTTATTGCAACAGTAAGGTATTTATGTTTTTTTATTTTTATAATCTTGTTATTGCAGATATTAGATCATTTTATTATAAAGTTAAAATAATATTTATACGTGAGCTAGTACGACATTATAGGGTGGGATTTGGCACAACAGGCGTTTTCTAAATCTTTAATAAACATTTTGGTTGAATTGGTACATCAAGTGTTATTGTCTTTATTGAATCTTCTTCAATGGCACATTAACAATGTGTTCTTGTGAACTTCACAGAAGGTCCAGGGGGTATTCCAGAAAGCAAGTTTAACTTACTGTCACACATACACTAAAGTTGATTAACCCAAACCTTGCTTACTCAAGGTATGCTGGTTCCAAAAACGATATTATACTTTTTTTTTAATCAAGGCCACAATATGTCTCTGCATATTTTAACTGTTTACATATTTTTCATTAAAATATTTAATGTCAGGACTAAGGATTGCAAAAAAAATAAGCTTTTGGTGTCCAGAAATAATTGATTTTAATTTATTGACAAAGAATATTTACTGGTAGTGAATTAAAAGCTATAGGATCTAGCTGTGGCTGGGCTTGGGATTGGTGAGGCGATATTTGGCACAGCAGGTGCTTTTCTTAATCTTCTTAATAAACATTTTAGGTGAATTGGCAAATCCAGCATGTTTGTCTTTATTGAATTGTATATTCACAGATGGTACAGTAAGATGGTAAAACTTACTTTTAAATAAGGTTTGTATTCTATACATGAAGACCACTTTGTGTGTAAATATTTGTTTTTATCATAATTCAGCAATTTTTATCATAATTCAGCAAATTATCTAATAAGCAAACTTTGTTTAACCTCTAAATCTGCTAAGATCTCACTCTTACTTGATCCGGATGAGTATCATTAGAAAGACTTAAAATCTCAGCCTCAGTAATTCAATATTGTTGATAAAACTTGGCTGCAGTGACAGTAATTTCTTCATATGTTACGAGTGCAAAATCAACAGTTAATGCACATTTCACTAACCATATATGCACCTGACAGAGAAAAAAAAATTACAAACACATTTTGTAGATATACATAGTTTACCGACAGTACTTGAAAGTTTTTTTATTTTTTTTTATTTTTTTGTATTATTATTTTTAAATTAATTTTTTTTTTTTTAAAAGTTAATTACATGAATTCTGGCAGAAACTATTTATTAAATTAATTTCTCTTGTCTAACAGTCCACCACTGTAACACTGGTAAGTGTCTGGAGTACAGAAAGTTCCTCCGTCATGGAGCTCAGAAGATCCACTGCAGGTTTGACCCCCAGGTGACCTCAGCCCACTTCACAAAGGTGTGGCTGGCATTCAATACTATTTTCTCTAAAAGATTTTGTTAAAACTATTTATTTATGATAATCAGTAATAAAGCAAAAATGTATGACAGTATGTTACTGTGTGGTAAAGCTTTACTGAAAGCTTTACAATTCACTGAAAATATAAGCAGTTTAGCTAAAAGTTGGTAGTTCCTCTTCTGGGAAATAGTATTTAATTTTAGTACTAAAAATTAGAGTTTTTGAAATTTAAAAACCCCTGAAAACTGTCATATTTAAGGTGCCATATTAAAGGTCCTTGAAAAATACTAGAATTTTTAAAAGGCAATATATATGAAACTATTGTTCTTTTTTGGTTTCGATAAAAAGTATTTTTACGCAAGATGAACAATGCAGTGCGTGTTAAATAGGCATTTCATCTGGCTTTTGGGAGCGCACGAGATCTCGCGATATTATTCATTCAGGTGAAAGGCAGTCTCGCGATATCGGTATTAAGTTGAACTTGTGGTAATACCTTCTATCCTTTGCTTGCATTACACTGTTTGGTCTTCTATTGTATGTGCTGTTTGTTTGGGTTTCATTTGGGAACGCACGTAAATTTTGACGCGCTTTGTGTTGCATCATTTACAAGCGAGGAGCGCGTCTCCATATCTGCATATACTGTGGGGTTGCTTAATAATTATCTGAGGTGTCTGTGTGTGGCGTTATCTCACTAGATTTGTAACGTAAATCATCTATGCAAACACAGGACAACAACATATCGCTATGCATCGCGATTTCAAAATAAAAGTCACTCTCAGTTTACCTAGATCTATTTATTCAAAACTAAACACATTTTTAAAAACAAATTGAATGGCGCTGTAAAATGAAATATCACCAGTCCGTACTTATTAGTGGTGCTTGCCAAAGGCAAAGCATCACTATTACTATGCACCGTACTTATTAGTGGTGCTTGCCGAAGGCAAAGCATCACTTGTATTATCTCACATACTTATTATTATTATTATTATTCTTACTTCTTCCGTACAAAACTTCGGCGCGTAACTAGTCCCACAGTTTTTGTCACAGACCAACGAAACATGTGTCAAATCGTGCGCCCTATTCGGGAATGGTGTGCTATGACTTTTATAAGCGATCGGGCGTACGATGTTCGTACACCGGGCGAAAATCGGCCAAAAAAACACCCATAGACTTTGCATTGTGTCCAACTTTGACGGGTCGTAGATCCGAGAGAGAGTTTCGCAGAAACATGTGGATCACCACATTTGGAGAGGCTATCAGGCTGTGCGAGAACATACCCCGCTGTGGGGTATAAGTTGTACCCCTGGGGCGCAAGAGCCCCCCAAAGTTGCCCCATAGACATATTATGGTGAGGGATCGCCCATGAAACAGCGCGTTTTTCCTACTATGGGAAATTACATAGGGATTTTGTATTGAATATAAATCTGCATCACAGTGTCATAGAGACATGGGGGTGGGTTCATTTTACTCAGCCAACCAATCAGACTCTCAGGATAATTGTGACTCTATCAAGCCACGCCCTAGCAACCATTTAGGGCCCCTTAGTAACAACCTCCATAGACTTCCATTGAAAAAGATCAAATTAATATCTTTGGATAGAAGTGTCATAGAAACATGAGGGTGGGCTCGTTTGACTCAGGGCAGCAAACGACCAATCACGAATCACCTTCAAGACTTCATAGCCACGCCCTAGCAACCATTTACACCACCCTAGCAACCCAAAGCATAGAGGGATATCTTCAAATCTGAATATCATAAAGGCATGGGGGTTGGTTTATATCATTCATACTGGAAAGCAGCCCTCATTCCCAGCTGCCAAGACACTCCCTAGCAACCAAACAGAGTACCCTAGCAACCGTTTTGCAAGACCTATATCTATGCATCAGAACATCGTAGAGACATGGGGGTTGGCTTATATTGTCAAGCATCCTTTGGAGTATCATCATTGGGAGCTGCAAGGCAACTCCCTAGCAACCAAACAGAGTACCCTAGCAACCATTTTGCAAGATCTATATCTCTGTATCTGAACAATGTACAGACATGAGGTTTGGCTTATACTGTCAAGCAGCCTTTGGAGTATCGTCATTGGGAGCTGTCAGGCCACTCCCTAACAACCAAACAGAGTACCCTAGCAACCGTTTTGCAAGACCTATATCTCTGAATCAGAACATCGTAAAGACATGGCGGTTGGCTCTTTTGACTCATGCTAGCAAACTGGAATTCCAACATGCTAGTCATGCAAGCAGTGAATAGCTACATGCTAATACTGAATAGCTAAGAGATAAATCAGGCTATGAACTCTATAAAAAGACCTAAGCAACTGAGGGCCGAGTTTTGCCACTGCAAGCACCACTCACATTTTCTTCAGGAAATGTACATTCTAGTTAAGTTGGCTTGAAAAAGCCAACTTACTGATCTACTATCTAATCTTATTATTATTTTTATTCTTTAAACACTATCTCCTCCTAGAGCTTTCAAGCTAGAACCACCAAACTCGGGTCAGACCTTCTGGATGTTTTGACTCGGGTTGCTACATCTTTTCTAACTGATTCTTATTATTATTATTATTCTTTAAGACTACCAAAACCACCTTAAGTCCCATAGACTTTCATTGAGGGGGTGCAAACTTTTACAAAATAAGACTGATAATGTATTTAAGTGGTCTACTACCATAGCAAAACCTTAAAAACTCTCTACTGAGAATACAGCTAAAACCAGCGTAAGCTGATCAGTTGCTCTGGCTAGTCTCCCAAGCTGGTTTTTAAGAGTTTTTGGCCACTGTTACGCTGGTCTTAGCTTAGGGGTTTAGCTGGTTTTTACTGAATCCACTGGTTTTAGCTGGGTTTTGACCGGATTAGCATAGAAATATGCTAACAACATGCTAGTTACTCACTAATCAGGCTAGAAAACATGCCCTTTAACATGGTTTTAAAGTGGTTTTTGGCCTCTGTCACGCTGGCCTTACCTGGTCTTAGCTGGTTTTCTTTACTGAATCAACTGGTTTTAGCTGGTTTAGTATAGAAAAATGTTAACAACATGCTAGTAACTTGCTTATCAGACTAGAAACATACTTCTAACATGGTTTAAAGTGGTTTTGGCCACTGTCACGCTGGCCTTAGCTGGTTTTAGCTGGTTTTCTTTACTGAATCAACTGGTTTTAGCTGGTTTAGTATAGAAAAATGCTAACAACATGCTAGTAACTTGCTAATCAGACTAGAAACATACTTCTAACATGGTTTAAAGTGGTTTTGGCCACTGTCACCCTGGCCTTAGCTGGTCTTAGCTGGTTTTCTTTACTGAATCCACTGGTTTTAGCTGGTTTTGGCCGGATTTGCATAGAAACATGCTAATAACATGCTAGTTACTCACTGATCAGGCTAGAAACATGCTTTTAACATGGTTTTAAAGTGGTTTTGGCCACTGTCACACTGGCCTTAGGTGGTCTCAGCTGGTTTTAGCTGGTTTTCTTTACTGAATCAACTGGTTTTATCTGGTTTAGTATAGAAAAATGTTAACAACATGCTAGTTACTTGCTAATCAGACTACAAACATACTTCTAACATGGTTTTAAAGCGGTTTTGGCCACTGTCACACTGGTCTAAGATGGTTTTTAGCTGTTTTTTACTGAATCAACTGGTTTTAGCTGGATTAGCATAGAAACATGCTAACAACATGTTAGTAACTTGATACTCAGGTTAGAAACATGCTTTTAACATGGTTTTAAAGTAGTTTTGGCCACTGTCACGCTGGTCTTAGCTGGTTTCTAACTGAATCAACTGGTTTTACCTGGATTAGCATAGAAACATGCTAGCGACATGTTAGTCACTTGCTAGTCATGCTAGCAACATGCTAGTCACTTGCTAATCATGCTAACAAAATACTAGTCACTTTGCTAATCATGCTAACAAAATGCTAGTCACTTTGTTAATCATGCTAAAAACATGCTAGAAACATGCTACAGACATGCTAGTCATGGTAGCAAAACATGCTAGAGACATGCTAGTCATGCTAGTCACTTGTTAGTCATGCTAGCTACATGCTACAGACATGCTAATCATGCTAACAACATGTTAGTCACTAGCTAAACATGCTAACAACATGCTAGTCTCTTGTTAATCCTGCTAACAACATGCTAGTAACATGCTAATCATGCTAGAAACAAGTTAGTTACTTGTTAATCATAGTAGCAACATGTTAGTAAAGTGCTAATCATGCTAGCAACATGATAGTCACTTGCTAGTCATGCTAATAACATGCTAGTCATGCTAGCAATCATGCTTACAACATGCTTGTCTCTTGTTAATCATGCTAACAACATGCTAGTAGCAACTTTGCTAATCATGCTAGAAAACATGCTAGTCACTTGCTAGTCATGCTAGCAAATCATGCTAGTCACTTGCTAGTCATGCAAGCTACATGCTACAGACATGCTAGTATGTTAATAAACATACTAGTAGCTTGTTAATAATGCTAACAACATGCTAGTAACTTGCTAATCATGCTAGAAACATGCTAGTCACTTGGCAGTCATGCTAGCAACATGCTAGTCACTTGCTAGTCATGTTAGTCAACATGCTAGATACATGCTAGTCATGCTAGCATCATGCTAGAGAAATGCTAGTCATGCTAGCAACATGATAGTCATTTGCTAATTATGTTAACAGTATGCTAGTAACTTTGCTAATCGTGCTAGCAAAACATGCTAGTCACTTGCTTGTCATTCTAGCAACATGCTATAGACATGCTAGTCATGTTATCAACATGCTAGTCACTTGCTAGTCATGATAGAAACATGTTAGAGACATGCTAGTCATGCTACCAACATGCTTTTCATTTGCTAATCATGCTTACAACATGATAGTCTCTTGTTTATCATGGTAACAACATGCTAGCAACATGCTAGTCAATGGCTAATCATATAGACATGCTGCTAGTCACTTGCTAGTCATGCTAGAAACATGCTAGTCACTTGCTAATCATGCTAACAACATGCTAGAGACATGTTAGTCACTTACTAATCATGCTAATGACATGCTACTCACTTGCTAGTCATGTTTAAAAACATGCTAAAGACATCCCAGTTACTTGCTAATAATTTTAACAACATGCTAAAGACATGCTAGTAACTTGTTAATCATGCTAATGACATGCTAGTCACTTGCTAGTCATGCTAGCAACATGCTAGTCACTTGCTAATCATGTTAATAACATGCTAGTCACTTGCTAATCATGTTGGAAACTTGCTAACAACATGCTATTCACTATGCTAATCATTTTAACAACATGTTAGTCACTTGCTATTCATTCTAGCAACATGCTAGTCACTTACAAAACATGCTAATCACATGCTAGTCACTTGCTAATCATATCAACAACATGCTTGCGGTTGCTACGGTACTTAGGGTGGTTGGTAAGGTGTTGCTGTGCAATGGTTTTGTGGGTGGTTGCTAGGTTGTTGATATGTGGTTGCTAAGGTACTCGGGGAGGTTGCTATGGTGAAGGCCACATCATTTTTTTTTATTGTAATTTGATCAAGAAGACAAAATCAAGTACTGCATGAATATAATTTTATTCAGTTAATTACCTTTTTGATCGCACTTAGTCTGGAACCTCACCCTTAAGCATACCAAACTAGAGTAAAAAGCTCTAGAATGATTTTCTCTTGGGATCACTGGAACACACAAGCCTTTCCACCACGTCAAGGTGGCGACCCTTGGAAAGGACACACACACACACACACACACACACGCACACACACAGTGTATTGGCTAATAAAATGAGTGTTACAGTATTTTTTATTTTTATTATTATTTTTTTTTTACTATTAATTTTACTGTTTGTGAACATGTAAACGGTGTACTGAACACTAAAACTGATTGGTGTGGTCACCCAAAAATAGTGTGGCAGTGGCCAATAGTGGTCACGATTAGCCATGTGGGACAATGCGGTTGTTGAATGAACCTGGTTCAGTGGGAATCTTACTGAGGCAGCTTGTAATTTCTTACAGCCCCTCCATTGATGCTTCTGGCCTCAAAGCATCACATCCACTTGACCATTTTTGATCCATATTCCATACACCTCCCTTCATGGGCAGGTGCTCAGGGCGGCGGTGATGTCCTGCCTTAGGTTGCCCCCCGCTGGCCAAAAGGGAGTCTTACCCGTCATTGAATCATCACCTCATGCCTCTGATTACCGCTGTATCCCTAGTTGGCTAAATACAGTGGTATTATGAATTAGGTTTTTACATGTGGCAAAGGTAAAAGGCAGTTTGGAAAGTGGATGGAATAATGGTTTTGAGTGTGTGTGGTGGTTTTAATTTATATAGTTTTTTCAGCAAAGAAGAGAGAGAGAGAGAGGGGGGAGAGAGAGTGTGTGTGTGTGTGTGTGTGTGTCTGTCTGTGTGTGTGTGGTGTGTGTGTGTGTGTGTGTGTGTGTGTGTGTGTGTGTTGTGATAACGAGGATACTAGTGTAATGGGGTTCACCCCTTTTAGGGGGTGAATTATGCCTTTAGTCTCTGCAAATGTGTAATTTCCAAGCAACCTATAGTCAAGTTTGGGTTTTGTTTTTTTTTTGTTTTTTTTCAGTTTTTTTTATATATATATTGAAATTTAGTCATGTTTCCTGTATGTTGTGTTTTTCCTTTGTCCCACATGTTAGCCTGCTATGTGCTCCTACTGTGCATATGTCATGTTCTGATTGATTACATTGGTACCTTGTGTCCTGTTCTTGGTTCATTTTTTATTATTCTCAGGTTTTCCTTGTTTTTACGCATTAGTCCTCGTTTATAAATAGCCTCATGTTACCATTGTCTTTTGTCTAGGTTTGTTTGTGCTACCCGCTGTAGGTGAGTGTAGTCAGGTCTGTGTTTAGAATTTCCCCAAGGCTAGCTTTAATATTCTATTAACGTATCTATTCCAAACACACAGTAGACAGGATCATGATAGCTGTAGTATGTTTGCAGAACACCAGCTCTGACATGAGAGTGTGAGTTGCTGATGAACACAAGATCCAAAAGACTGTTGTTTTCAGTTGTTCCAGAGTGGATCAGTTGTGTGTATCCTTTATCTTGAAACAAATTCAGAATGGGTTTGCTTCCATGGGACAGCTGGTTTTCATTGAAGTCTCCACACACTATAGCAGGTCTAAAATCTATTATGTCTAAAGATGTCAAAAGGGCATTAAGATTTCTCAAAAACTCTGTTAGGTTGTAGTTTGGCGGTCTATAGATCACTGCAAGAAGTGCTGGCGGGGGGACTTCTACTTTCAAAACCAAATATTCCAGGTCTGTAACATTGTGCATGTATTTCAGAGGATAAGCTTGTAAGTTATTCTTTACATACATGGCCACTCCACCACCACTCTTGCTAGCCAAATGTGCAAAGTTTGTGTAGGATGCATGTCTGTTTCGGTTGTATATGGTGTATCCATCCAGCTGGAGATTCTCAGGAACAGCTGAGCCTGAGAGGTGTGTTTCAGTTAGACATAAAATATCAGCCAAGCGAAGCTCATGGTGACATTTTAAATCACCCATATGACACTGAAGTCCCTCTGTGTTATGATGAATAATTTTAAGAGCTGCTTTCAGATTTGAATCCTGTACAATGTGTAGGATAGGCTGGACATTGTGAAAGTCAGCTTTTGGCATGTTCTCCAAGGAGACATTTATGTCTGGATCACAGAAAATTTTCTTTTCATCAAAGTCAACAATGTGTAATCCACTAAGTGAGGTGGTTCTGCTGAGTGCAACGTATGCCATGCCTGCTTCAAATATGTGCTTTAGAGATATGACAGCACAATCAGTTGTCATTCCTTGCACTTTATGGATGGTACATGCAAAAGCAAGTTTCATGGGAAAATGTCTTCGAACTGTTCCTTTTCTTTTCAATGGTTCCTCTGATCTCTCAATATAGACAGTATTGTCATCTCCATCTGGTACTTTGTTGCGATGTTTCTGTCCAGCATTCACATTATCTAAATGCAGACCAATTAAGTGCACAAACATAACACTATTTCGGTTCTGAGTTATTATTTTCGCCACTTTGCCAAAAGTACCATTGACCAGTCCATCTTCCACATCAATGTTTCTGGTAAGCATCACTCGTGCACCAATAGCAATCTGTAGTGTGTCAATAAGATCACTTTTTTCTCCTTTAAATGGTGCTGCTTGCCTTTTCATTTCCCCTGTTCGTGGATCTTTTTTGTAGTCGTGTGCATCAATGTTAAGAATATTTGAAAAGCACAAGGATATGGCTTCTGTATTGTGCTTGTCTACCTCTTTATTGGTTGCAAATATGTGTAACACATGAGTGGGACACTCTTTAGAGGAAGATCTTGTGACAGCTTCTAACATGCACTTGTCTTCATCAGTCAGCTTCTCATGCTTCTGTTTTACTCTTAGCCGGTTGAGCAGCTCAGCATATGCAAGATCATCTTTCTGTCTCATGATCTGTGTCAGTGTTGCCATTTGAAAGTGATCTTTCCAGAAGTCAGGCACATGGTCCTCATATACACAGAGAGGTTTTGCTCTTCCGAGTGGTGGCAACTGGAAGAAATCTCCTACGGCTAAAACAGATAATCCACCAAAAGGTTTCTGATTTCCTTTAATCTGTTGCAGTCTCCAGTTCACATAGGCAAACAACTGCTTTGACACCATTGATATTTCATCAATAATTAAAATGTGTGCATTAGAAAAGTCTGCCCTGATTTCATCCAAGCTGTTTCCCAGGCCTTGGTAAGGAGGCTTCAAGCTTCTTGGGAGCTTCAAAAGACAGTGCAGTGTTTTACCAGAGATGTTAAAGGCTGCAGTGCCTGTGAATGCAGTTAAAAGAACAGTTGGATTTGAAATGTCGGTATGCTCTCGTATGCATGGAAGCCTGTGTAAAATCTTAGATGCTTCTGCATAAATAGTTTTAATTACATGAGATTTACCAACTCCAGCTCCTCCATTCAAGAAATATAAAAACTGCTGTGGGTTTTCACCAGAGACACATCTTTTGCACCAATCACGAACTGCATAAAATATGGAAGCTTGTGTTTCATTCAAGCTTTCATACATTTTGCGAATTTGTGTAGAATTCAGTGGGGGTAGATTGCATTACTGGCATGGCTGTATTACTGATAGAGGTTGATGCTGTGTATTCAGGAATGTTGTCTTGTTCATTTATGTCATTTGGATCATTTGATTCACGTTCCAATATGCTTTCTAATCTGATCAGTTCATTTGTCGGTGCCAGTGTAGTCCATGCATCTTCAATTGGACCATTCTGTTCAAAATCCTCAATTGCCTGTTCTATAGCCTCATTATGCTTTTCATATTTCTCACGATTTCTTTTTACAATCATATGCACACGCTGCAGTTCATCAGTTCCTGGTAGTTTTACTGAAGCAAATGCATAAAATGATTCATATGTTGGAAATCTTGAGGACTTCAGCTGTTTATCTGTGCGATATGGCAAGTAAAGTTTTAGTAGAGTTCCATAAAATTTTTCTGGATGTTTCTGTTCTGAGAAACGTGCAAATCTGATGACAGCAGGTTTTCCCTTTGTTCTTTTCTGTATGTGTCCCATATTTTTTTGGAGTGGCAAAACACGTTTACCCTTTTTCTGTGTTCCATAAACAATGCGATATTCACTTGCAAATTCTGCCATGCACATGTTATCAAACTCAGGTCTGTTTGGTCTGGCCTTGTATTTGTCTGGCAATCCTGTCATCCACACGTTTTCTACGTCATCATCCATGGTCTGCAAGTATTTCATTGGTAAACTCATTTTTACAGCATTGTCATCAGTAGGTATGAATATGACAGCACGTGATGATGATTTCAATTTTAGACTGCATGTGCGAGCGACTGCCTCTTGAGCGCTGACCTCCCTGTTTTTTGAATAGGCATTCATTACCTGCTTCATGCAGTCACGTTCAGATAGGTTATCATGACTTGAGTCCTTTATCACTCTCTTTAGGTAATCACTCATCTCATGTTCAGCTTTTGAGATGTATGAGAGAATGTACATTATGCAGCTATAGGGGTTCAGAATGAACTGTATATCCATGTTTGCATTCCAGGCTCTTAACAGAAGGGGATTATAGCCATTAACCCAGCAGTCCTGTGGTCGTCTCTCCAGGACAATTATATTTGATGTTGACATAGATTCAAGATAATTTTCATACTCTTTATAAGTCATGTTAATTTCTTGCAGCAGCTTTGTGGTTGTTTCAAAATTATGAGTTGAGTCATTCAGTAGATCCCACACCTTCTGTAGCTGTTCTTTGTGCAACACTGGCATAATCTCTTTCCTCTGATCCATTCTCATCATCAGACTCTTCTGCAGGAGGAGGCCTGGGACGAGTTATCATTGGTCCGCTTAATAGGTGGTTTAGGAAATCCGAATCTGCAGTGCTTCTTGTTCTTTTTACATGATTTTGAGTGGTTTCGACCTGTGCATCTGCACTTCACTTACAATTTTTGTGCAGTTCTGGGTCTTTGTTTGCATCAGGTAATTTGCATGAGATGTATTTATCAATGAAATCACAAACATCCTGATCTTGATCCTTTTCGAACTCTGGAGCATCTTTCACCCAAAATAAGCAGTGAATGTGTGGAGAGCCATGTTGTTGGAACTCTACTCTGTAAAAAAAAGTCAATTACCTCACCGATAGGTTGAGCCGGTGGACATTGATTAGATCCCTCATTAAGGCTTCAACGTCAACGCGTTTTTCAAAAACATTCTCATAGCAGTGACTGGGTTGCTTCTTAGAATTTCACATTTTTTTTCTGACCAGTCTAATTCAGAGAAGTTCACAGTTTCACCTGTTGTAAGGCTTATAGCAGTAATCACTTCGGGCCATCTCATCTCAGCAGCACTAAAAGTACAGAAAAATGTGGGAGTGCCCAGCTGTCTCAGCATAGCAAACAAATCACGGGAGTTTTCTCCCAGTACGCTCGAGTCCCCTCTTAATGGTTGCATGAAACGTGTTGCCTCTTTATTATTCACAAGATTTTCTAACTCACGCTTGTCCTTAAGCAGTGAAGAGTTTATTCTGCGTCCATCACGGGTCATAGGTTTTGCTTTTCTCAGCTGGATAGAGATACTAGATGTGGCCATGTGCATTTCAGTCACAAATTGTGCAAAGAAGATGTAGCTTGTGTCTCTTGCCCAACGATTATCTACACACAGTAGTCTTGCGTTAAAGTACCTGCTGGGGGAAACATGTTTTTGCTCTGCCAGGCTCATCAAGTGTGTTCTTTCCATCAGGAAACTGTAATGGGAATCCCATAGACTCCAATTTGGGAACTTTAAAAATGCTTACAGGACTGTTTCTTTCTGCTGGAGCAATGCAAAATATTCCATCATCATAAGACAACAGCTGCTGACCAAGATCAGGGGGCTGAAGACATGTAATCTAAGATAAGACCAGAGGGCTGTTCTGTGGAAGTATCAGGGATCACCACCGCAATCATTTTGTTTATTGTCATCACTCTGTTGTTCCGTGTTCTCACTTGGGCTACTGGTGTCAATGTCCATTTGTTCATCATATTCACTATGGTCATTTGTATTAGACTGTCTGTAATCAAACAATTCATCAGCTGCGAGTTCAGTGTTAATGATAATATCTTTATATTCTGAATGTATTTCTCTCAGTTTTCTTTAAAGCACACAAGACCTTATGCATATTCATAGTCTGAAACTGATAGTGACCTTGGTAGCAAGGCGTCTTTTTAGTTTCACTGTTAGCAGCTGTGATTCACTTCTTGGTCTGGGTAAACAATTACTGTTGTTTGTATGTCAGATGCAACAGAAATTACAGCTCCCTTAATAGCTTTCTGTTGACCTTTAGGAAGTGATATAATTTTAGCAAAGGGAATGTACTTTGCAATAAGATGTCTTTCTAAAATGTTTAAATCCGAGAGTTCTGCAGGAATAGAAGTGAACTGAAGCTTATTAACTGTAGCAATATCTGGCATTAGACCTCTCATAAGCGTTGCATGGCCAGCAGTGACAGATCCATCAGTGTTCCTATTCTCCCAGATGCATTGATCAGGACAGTCAGAGCATATGTGAACATAGTTACCTGTCAAACATTGTAAAACAACTGTTGGATTCTTTTGGTAGCTTTGATTATTGCAAGTACGCACTTGATTCAAGAAAAGTGCTCTTGCACAGCATGTGCAGACATATGTTGGCCCCTGTTTTTATCACATCCCTAAAAATATGCAATGCCTTTAATGCGATTGATTTATTTACCATTTTAACAGGTTGGAATATTTGTAATTGTTTCTGTTATCTGTTGCACACGGTTTATTTCTTCTGTATTTGTATCGAACATGTTCTGCACACTGTAGCTTGTGAAGTACCTTCAGTGCAGATGTTTTGCTTTGAGATTTAAATAAATAGTATTCTTTGTGGCGGGCCTTAAAATGTGGATCACCATGATAGAGTTGTTTAAACATTTTCTTTCGTTGTTCATAGAAATTCAAATCATTTTTGCACTTACTTGTAAAATATTCCTTTTTGCTTTTTGCTTAAAAATAGGATCTCTGAAATATCTATTAACAATGTACTGCTTATGGTACTTCCTGTATTTCTCACTATTCCTGTAATTTCTGATGACATAGTTCTTTTGCCTCTCCCTGTATTTCTCACTATTCCTGTAATTTCTGATGACATAGTTCTTTTGTCTCTCCTTGTATTGCTCACTATTCTTGTAAATTTCTGATGACGTAGTTCTTTTGTCTCTCCTTGTATTTCTCACTATTCCTGTAATTTCTAATAATACTCTTCTTCTTCTTTTCTCTCTGTATTTTTCACTCTTCAAATAATTGTTTTTCATGGCTTGTTTGTGTTTTTGTCTGTAAATCAAATCATACTGGTATTTATTCTTCATCGCGTTGGTTATGTCTTTTGCTGTATTTCTCTACTTGTCTTAAAAATTACTTTTCAATGTTTTTTCATAAACCATTTTTTTCCTGCCGTTGTTTTAGGTAAACTTTGCGTCTTTGAGTCTTATTCAGTTTTTTTGTTTGCTTATTTTATTAAAGTTAGTTGATTCTAAATTATTGAGGATTTGAATGTGATAGTAGTATAGATGAATCCAGTAAGCCTGTTTCATGAGACTCACACTGCTGATTAACTGGACAGAATATTGTCCAAAGACACCGATGTAACACATGGCTCTACATCAATGTTCTCACAAGACTCCAGTGAGGCTTCACTGCTTACACAATTTTCTGCTGTTATGTTTAGAAATGATAAAGGCAGCAGGTCAAAACTGTTCATGATCGTTCTGTGTGAAAAAACACCACTGAAACAAAGAGCAGCAATCTCTCCAAACATATCGTCCAAACTGTTAAAGGTGAGCATCACGGCAGTACCTGTGTCCCCCCCTCAGCAGACACGGGCCATCTGGTGTCTGCAGTGAGAATCGAATAAACCAAACCTTCCAGAACGATCCCTGAACACAGCAATGCATGTGCTTCCACAAATCAGCAACGCGTCACTTACATCAGCTCTGAGACATTGCAGTGTGGTCTCAAGGTTTTCATACTCACCAACTGCTGGTGTGTCTCTGAGAAAATCCAAACTTTTGGGGATGTTTTAGGATGTTGTAGCACTGTGAGCTTGTCTCAATAATGTGTTAGGGAGCTCGTCCAAAATCTAAAAAAGTTACCCACACAAACTGACCCTTATCCTGCAATGTTCGTTTGACACTAGTGTACAAACCATCACCTTTCTGTAAAAATGTGATCTAAATCCAAACTGTTGAGGTCATTAAACTCATTGTGCACAGCCAAAAAACATTAATGAATTGCAAGTACACTGACGGCCTCTAGAGTAACCACTGTATCTTGGATCACTTTGACAATGAGTCGCCGTAACAGAGATCACGTATTGGTTCACCTCATCAGTACCTGACACAGAACTGGTGCTGCAGTTGGTGACAGTTGCTTGTAAGTATTGAGGATTTAAAGGGGACTGTGGTATAGATGAATCCAATGAGGGTGTCTTATGAGACTCACACTGCTGATTACTGGACAGAATAATGTCCCAAAGACACCGATGTAACACATGGCTTCTACATCAATGTTCTCACAAGACTCCAGTGACGGCTTCACTGCTTACACAATTTTCTGCATGTTATGTTTAGAAATGATAAAGGCAGCAGGGTCAAACTGTTCATGATCGTTCTGTGTGAAACACCACTGAAACAAGAGCAGCAATCTCTCCAACATATCGTCCAAACTGTAAAAGGTGAGCATCACGGCAGTACCTGTGTCCCCCTCAGCAGACAGGCCATCTGGGTGTTCTGCAGTGAGAATCGAAATAACCACAACCTGTCCTGAACGATTCCCTGAACACAGCAATGCATGTGCTTCCACAAATCAGCAACGCGTCACTTACATCAGCTCTGAGACATTGCAGTGTGGTCTCAAGGTTTTCATACTCACCAACTGCTGGTGTGTCTCTGAGAAATCCAAACTTTTGGGGATGTTTTAGGATGTTTGTAGCAACTGTGAGCTTGTCTCAATAATGTTAGGGAGCTCGTCAAAATCTAAAAAGTTACCCACAAACTGACCCTTATCCTGCAATGTTCGTTTGACACTAGTGTACAAACCATCACCTTTCTGTAAAATGTGCTCTCTAAATCCAAACTGTTGAGGTCATTACACTCATTGTGCACAGCCAAAAACATTAATGAATTGCAAGTACACTGACGGCCTCTAGAGTAACCCTGTATCTTGGATCACTTTGACAATGAGTCGCCGTAACAGAGATTACGTATTGGTTCACCTCATCAGTACCTGACACGAAACTGGTGCTGCAGTTGGTGACAGTTGAAGTTTCTGCTTTTCTGCGTTGCTTCTGAGCTTTACTTCTCTTACCTTTTTTTGGCATGGCGACAAAACACAGCGTTTGAAAGGCAAAAATATATGTTTTGGAACCCAGAAACGTCTGGTTTCATAAACAAACAATAACTGTAATTGTTGAAATTTAAAATAGTTACCACAGTATGCACAATGCCTCAAATAAAATGTTTTGCAGAGTACAACTTTAATGACTGGTTACGGTGCAATACAATGTAACTTTTCTAAACATTAGCTTACTTAACAAAAAAAAAGTCTGTTATATTAAATATGCAGTGTTAAACAAATATGAGATAAGACTACAAACACAAAACTCAGTGCAAAAACAGCTTATTTATCTTTATATGTGACATGAAATGTGACCACCTTTTTTTTTTTTTTTTTACAGTGCCAACAACACTCTTACACTGTACATTGAAATATGTTATAAAATTACCAAAGTATATTACTTTAATGCAAAACACAGACAATAAATTTTTATTGTGCAATTAATGTACTATGTAACAAGAAAACAGACTGTATTATATTATAAATATATAAAAATGTAATCAGTTAGACAACTGAATGCTGTAATGTTGTTGATTTGTTAAAAAGGAAGTCCTCCAATCCAGGGTCTTCCTTAAAGGAAAGAACAGATGGCAGGGAACGCAGGAACTGCTGATGGTCTTTGCACGTTTTAATATAATGTCAAAGCGTTTTTATATGTATATAGTATGAAGTTTTTTTTTTGTCTGCTTAATAGTCTTGTTTTTGGTCTCCTTGTATTATTATTCTTTGGTTAAGTGTTTCTGGAAAAATTATTTTTTACAGCTTAGCATTCAGGGCAGTGCATTTTTTTTTACAGATTAGCATTTAGCACAGTACATTTTTTTTTTACAGGTTAGCGTTTAGCACAGTAAAAAAATTTTACAGGTTAGCGTTTAGCCACAGTAACATTTTTTACAGGTAAGCGTTTAGCACAGTCATTTTTTTTTTACAGATTAGCATTTCACACAGTACATTTTTTTTTTTTTTTTACAGGTTTGCGTTTAGGCAGTACAGTTGCATTTTTTTGTGAACGTATAAGAAGGGAAAAATAACAGAATGAAGGAAAGGTGAGAAAAGATTGAGAATCACAGCAAGTGGACATACACAGGCAAACACACAAAGGACAAACACATAAGACAAAAAAAGAGAAGTTAATTACATTGACATAACTGTACACAAAGTTCTGAATGCTTAAATGGATAGTTCGAGCTCACTTTGAGCTAAATTCTGCAGCACAGTTGATCTTGAGTGAAAAAAATAATAAATAAATAAATAAAAAACCTTCCAGGCAACACCAATTTAATACCAGTAACTCATTCTGCTATCCGCAGTCTCTGCAAACAGTCCTGAGCACTTTGAGACATGACAGTCTGGAGTATGAGCGTTCCCTTTGCATAAATTACTTTTAATTGTAATTTTGCCTGTATATGTTTTTTTGCTCTCAAAAGCAATGTTACAGTCAACTCACAGAGGACTAGATTTTTCACTAAATAAATGAAAACTAAAAGCAAATTTTAGATTTTGGGTGAACCATCCCTTTAATTATTCTTAATATAAATTGAGAAATATACAAATATAATATTGAGAATGTGTCTGACAGACAAAATTTACTTACACAGCAAAAAATGTAGTGACCTGTGTCTGGATGGCTCTTAAAAGTGCCTTTGGGGTTTATTTATCTCCTGTGGACACAAAAGGGAAAAAAAAGTAACATTCCTAAAATGTTAGTTAATGTTTTTTTGCATACAGCATATTTCAATGTACAAGTTTAAAAGTATTTATTAGTGATTGCTGACTAATCAACGTGTTATATGCATAATAAGAATAAGAATAACAATAAGAGTTGCAGGATGCAAGATTGATTACTTACAACCAAACAAGATGACTGCAATCAACACTGTACAGAAAAATGAAAAATAATGTTAATGGAATTTTATTATCAGTAAACCAACTTAAACGATCTAATTATAATTATAAAACGGTTAGTTCTATTCCTTGATTCTTTTTGGTCAGCAGCTGTGTTTTATTCACAATACAGCATGGCTGAGCAACACCCTTAGCAACCCATATCACTGAGCAATACAATCAATGATATAGCATTAAAACTGTTCCGTGTATTATGTATTTCGGCTAAATTAAATGTTTGTTATTTATTTAATTAAGTCTGAGTGACCCTTGCTGGCGTCATGTTGCATCTTTCATCTTTAATTTTGAGACCCAGCGCTTCCCCGTCTGATAAACGCTTCTCATGTGGAGATATGTTGATGTGTGCGCGCGTCGTGCATAACAACACCCTTCAGCCGTGATTTACACACATCCTTATACAGTGAATAAATTAACTATCAGTAGAACTTACGTGAATAGGTAAAAAAGGCAGCGTGAACAAGATAAATGCATTTAATTTGCCATAGAATCACTAAAGCAATTGTAAGCCTTCTGGTCTAGTCTCTGTCTCTCTATCAAGGTGCCCGCGTCCGTGTATGTTATATTTTTGGCATTTGAATGCCTTTATTATATATTATAGTACAAAGTGGATACAAAAGCACAGTGTAGAGAGAGGACGGGAGTGGCAAAGGACCTCGAGAATCGAACATGGGTCGCAGTTGCCCCTTAATCTAAAGTTAGGTGCGTCAACCCCCAGGTTATTGATGCCGACTGTTAAGCTTAAGTTTTGTATTTACACTAAAAGCCTCATTTGCGTTTATATATTTCTAAAATTAAAGTCCTAAACACTTTAATACAAAATGTACTGTTCAGCTGACCTAGCCCGGCAAATTTTCAGTACTGAAGAGCTGAAGTGGCTAACGTAAGTCCGCTCCGTAACGGTTTATGGTTTAAATAGCAACAAGTAAGTTAACGTTAATAACGGTACACTCTCAACAACACAACGAACTTCGGTGTAATTGTAATATCAAATTTCATCTTTTTTTATCATTGTTACAGCATTTTTTCTCTTCACGATAGAAAATAAATCAAAGTAAAAAACAATCGACTCAGATATGTAAACTCCTTTACCTGCAACAGCAAAGCGCTGGGAAGGATTAGCGGTTTGGTTGTAATGTGGAAAGACAACGCATTAGATATTCAAATTCCCCCGTCTCATTGGTAAGATCAATCACGTGCTGATTATCTAACGACCACTAACTAAAGTATACCAATCGAAATTAAAACTTTATTTTTATAAATGTTTAAATAATGAATTGCCATCAAATAACGATATTTGATTTAAATATTTACGTTTTATTTTAAATGAATAAAATGCTTTACTATAATAAATACACGTGCACAAAAAGCTATTTATCGTTATTATTAATGGAAGATAACACAAAACTCTTAACTAGCCCTTTTGTTATAAATGTCTTATCTTTGTATTATTATAACTGGCAAAGGCAAAGCTGTGTAAACACCTAGAACACGATAGTAACAACCTAACATATTTTGTAATCAAATAAACAAATCAGTAATTGAAGTCACAGAAACACAGGCTTTTTAATAATATTCAAGTAATTCAAAATAACACTTGCATTTCTTAATGTAATGTAAATCATTTCAAGTTCAAGTTGCACTTTCAGCATGTTTTTTCTTCTCTGTAGTACATGTACTAAACACTAATATTAAACTAATATTCAAATAGCATATCATGTTCTTGGATAAATAACACTTAAAATTGAGATCTCTTATGTACAAATTCCATGTTCTCTTTTACATATGTAAAAATAACATTTCACATTCCCCTCCTATAACCACAAATAAGAACTCTTATAAATAACATGCAAATAGCATGTAAATAACATTGTTCTCTTGTAAACAAGAAATTAGCATTAAGTGCACTTTAAATAACATTCAGAAATAATTTTTCTCTGTAAATAACATGCAGATAGCGTGTAAATAACATTGTTTCACTTGCAAATAAATAGCATTAGGTGTGCTTATAAATAACATTCAGAAAACTTCACAGCATTCAAATTCTCAACAGGTTTTTTTTCTTCTTTGTATTACATCTGTACTAACCATTTGTATGAAAATCCAATTAATATCCAAATTACATTTCATGTTCTTGTATTGAATAATACTTAAAATTTAGATCTCTTCTATGTACAGATCTCATGTTCTCTTTTACATATGTAAATAACATTACATATTCTCTTGTAATTAACACGTTAACATCGTTCTCCTATAAATATCACAAAATAAATAAGCTCTAGTACAAATAACATTAAGTTCTCTTGTTCTCCTATAAATAACCGAAATAAATAAGTTATAGTATAAATAACGTTCTAATAGCATGTAAAAAACATTGCTTGCAATTCAGGTAAATGTTTTTTTATAGATTTCAAATAAAATTCTCAACATGTTTTTCTCTGGTAAACTTTTTGGGATAGTTCACCTAAAAATGAAAATTCTGTCATTAATTACTCCCGCTCATGTTGTTCCAAATTGGGAATTCATTATATTTTTTTCTGTTAAACTTTTTAGATACTTTTGATGAAATCCAAGAGCTTTCTGACCCTCCATAGACAGCAAGAATTCTACTATAATCAAGGACCAGAAATGTACGAAGAACATTTGACAAAAATAGTCCCATGTGACATCAGTGGTTCAAGCGTAATTTTAAGAAGGTACGAGAACACTTTTTGTGCTCTTGGTACTCTCAATAATGCTGTCAGACAGTAACTCTGGGAAGAAGAATAGTCATTATTTTGTGCCACAAAAAGTATTCTTGTAGCTTCATAAAATTACAGCTAAAACACTTATGTCACAAGACTATTTTCCCAATGTTCTTGGTATCTTTTTGGGGCTTGAATGTGGTAAAAACCCTTGCTGTCTATGAAGGGTCAGAGAGCGCTCAGATTTCATAACAAAAATATCTTAGTTTGTGTTCCAAAGATGAACAAAAGTCTTGCAGATTTGTAACGACATAAGGGTGAGTAATAATGACACAATTTTCATTTTTGGGTGAACTATCTATCCCTTTCAGTAAATAAGACTACTCTTCCATTTCCAGTGGGGTGTTCAATTTTTGAGATCCTCCTCTTTAGGTGTACGACATGTAATTTAACTGGCAGCATTTCCAGCATCTCATCAACCGACACGCTGTAAACATCAGGAGTTGTCATGAACTCTTTGAAGTCTTTTGTTAGAAGACAGAGACCATCTTCAGTTTCAGATACGCCAACCACTTCAATATCCTCCTCCATAGGCTTTTGATCAACAACCTGGATGAATTTACAAAATAAAAATTTTAAGAGTGAAAAATGTTACACTTATATATCAGACCTATCTGCAATGCAAACACAAAGATGATTGTGCTACAATGTAAAAGCAATAATGTGCACAACTGAAAGTGGCCCAATTAAAGCTAATTTTAGTTGAATAATCCACTACACTAAAACTAGAACTCAAAAAAATTAATTTACACTCTAAAACAAGTACGGTTCACTTTGTCCTACTTTTTACCCCTGCAGTCAAAAGATCCGCTCAAAAAAAAAAATAAATAAATAAAATAATAAACAAAAAAATGTTGTGTGCAAGTACCATGCTGTTTTTTGTGCATTTATGTTTACAATGTACACACCCCCTAAGATGAGGTATTATGGTTTCTTTGCATTGGATAATCATAAGCAAAGTAAAAAAAAAACTTGGGTTGTGTGGCCAAAATGTACCACATTATATATATATATATATATATATATATATATATATATATATATATATATATATATATATATATATATACACACACACACCGCTCAAATGTTTGGGCACACTTGTAATGTTTTTATTTTTTATAAGTCTTACCCTCATTAAGACTGCATTAATTTTGATGAAAATACAGGAAAAATAATACTCTCCAAAATCGTATTACAATTTAAAATAATTTTAATATACTTCAAAATATAGTTTATTTCCCATGATGCAAAGCTGAATTTTTATCAGCTGTTACTCCAGTCTTAAGATCCTTCAGAAATAAATTTAAGAGTAGAGCCCTATTTAGTGGTTTTTCATCCATTTTGTAAACATCTGATGAACAAAAATCTGAACTTTCCCTTTTTTATATTTATCTAATTGGGCTCAACTGCTGAATTATGTTTTAAATTCAGAAAACTAGTTATTGATTAGCGCTAGCTCAGTTGTTGCAGAGGGTTACTTGTACCTTGACTGAGGTGTACGAGGAGCTATTAAGCTTGTTGACTCCATTTGAAGTGCTTGGTCTTAAATGAGTGAGAATTACTTCATCGTCCAGAGACATTGGAATCAGGGCTTCATCGCGCCACAGTGTGATGCTTAGTATAGAGCTTCCACACTTCAGGTCCAAGTCTAAGACGGGTATTTCTCCCATCTCAGACTGGGTCATTCTTATGACCTTCACCTGTAAAAGGTAAAATGTTAATAAAAATAATTAATACTTTATAATACAGCTTTATTTGTTAACAATATTTTAACTACTTTAGTAACAATAAAAATACTTCTAAAGAATTTATTAATCTTCGTTAACTTTAAGATCTACTAATACATTGTTAAAAATACAAGTTTTATGTTAATATTAATTAGTGGACCTGGACTAATGTGAATTATGAAGTTATTTATTAATTAAAAATTAGCAAATAAACACTGCAAGTTAGTTAATGGTAGATAACGCATGAATTAGCATGAACTACTGAAACCTTATAAAGTGTTACCAAAATATGAACCAGCCAGCGATGATTCTTTTGCTCATGTGGTATATAAATTGCTTGACAAACAGCTAGGCCTGGATGATATCTCAAAAATTATAATATCACAATAAAAATTTTGTTTGATAAATGTTCGCTATTATTGTTTATCCGCAAAATAGTTCATTTTAATAAAACACACACTCAGAATAATTAACTTTCACCATAAAAAAAAATAGGTTGCTACAATTTTTTTTACAGCTGTTACTTATCTTTTGTGATTATGAACATAAAATTACACCTGCATCCTTACTTAAGCTACTACTAATATCAAAATGCATTCCCGAGACAAAAAGGTAAATTATATCGCCCATTAGAACACACAGGAACTTATTAATATTTCTATTATGATTTTTTTTTTTTTTTTTTTTTTTTTTAAGTAAAATGACTGGAAAAGTGGTAAAGAATTCCAAAACTGAAGTGTTTATGATGTGATGACCATAACTATTAGTTTTTAAAAACCACAATTAAGTCTGGGTTCTACAACTTTCACTTTGGTGCTGGCTTTAAAATTGAAAGAAAGATTTGACATTTGTGATAATCATCAATACTGACAATATGAAGAAAAAAGAAAAAAAAAAAAAAGGACATATTGCCCAACCCCTAGTGCTTCAGAATGTGACGTGTTAGAACAGAGGTCACCAGACTCAGTTTGGAGCTAAACTCTGAAGGATACTGGCCCTCCAGGACCAAGTTGGTGACCCGTGTAGAATGTCTATAAGGACTAGGACTCTGAAACACTAAACCAGGGATCCTCAAATCTGTCTGGCGAGAACCACTTCCCTGCACAGTTTAGCTTCAACCCTGATCCAACTCACCTACCTGTGATTTATTAATGATACTTAAGAGAGATTGATAGCATGCTCAAGTGTGTTTGATTAGGGTTAGAGCTAAACTCTGCAAAAGGGTGGATTTTTGCAAGCCAGATTTTGAGGATCCTTGCACTTAACAAATACTTCAAAAGTGCTTACATTGTTTGACCTCCGCCTCTAAGGGTAACGTATCCTCCGCACACGAAGAGATTGTGCTCGTCACCAGATTTATCAACTGATGAAGGCAGGAGTACCTCCATCGCTGCTGCTGCTCGTTCCTTCTCGCCTCAGTGGTATTGGGGCAGTTTTTTTTAAATACGCTTGATTTATGATCAACTAATAAGCTATCTTTGCCATATTTGTTACTCAGTGTGTAATTACGTACAAAGTACGTTGTTATTTTCACTAAACAAAGAATTTTCTGAGTTTTGGGGGGAGACGTAGACCTTGTTTCCTCCCACAGAGCAGCAAGTGTGGTGACTCTCGTTTTATTGGGCTTGATGACCCCCCCCTCTTTTTTGAAAGAGACTGTTCTGCTGCTGCTGGTACGCAACCCCACGCAGCGCACCCGGATCGGCTCTCCTCTGCTGTATGGATTTGCTCTTGAAGCCATTCTGGAGAAAAAAAAAAAAATTAATTCTGTGGTCATGAAAACTACACATACACTAAGATTTATTTATCCAGAATCTTGCAGCTCTCTGATAAGTTGTGTGGGTCTGTTCAGTCTCGATGTATGTGTTGACTGTGTTGTATTCTTGAGGTTTCAGTGTTTTCTCCAGTCTTCAGTGTTACATGATCCTTCAGAAAACACTCTAATATGCTGATTTGATTACAAATAATACGTGTTTCTTGATTAATTTCATTTTTTTTTTTTTACACTGATAAGAAATGTTTCTTGATCATCAAATCAGCATATTAGAATGTTTTTTTAAGGATTATGTGACACTGGAAGACTACCTTCACTGAAATTACCTAAAAAATACAACACACTCAAAGACTGCAAAGAACTGGGTGGGAATGATTCTGAAGATTAAAAAACAAATGTGGTCCTTAAAACATACGCCTAAACTAAACTGAATTATTACAAATCAGAATAACTTCTACGTGAATATATTGTAAAGTGTAATTTATTCCTACGATCCAATCTATATTTTAGCTTCATTTCTCATCCAGTCCTCAGTGCTAAATGATCCCTTCAGAAATAAATTCAATATGCTGATTTAATGCTGTATTACAGGGGTTTCAAAATCAATTCTGGAGGGCTGCATCCCTGCAGAGTTTATTTCCAACCCTGCTCTAATACTCTGTGTGGTTTTCAAATAAACCTAAATTACTTGATTAACTGAATCAGATGTGTTTAATTAGGGTTGGATCCAAACTCTGCAGGGCTCCAGTCCTCCAGGAACTAAGTTTGACACCTCTGCTCTATAATTAAAAATCATTATGGTGCTTAATCCATTAATAATGTCTCTTTTTATTATTACATTACATTTAATCATTTAGCAGACACTTTTATCCAAAGCGACCTTACAAGTGAGAACAGTAGCAAAACAATCAGATCAACAACGATGAGAACAACACGGTATACAAGTGGCTATGGACAAGTCTCAGTTAGTCTAGTCTTATATTATGACGAAAACATTTTTTCGGGCCGGCTTCCTAACTTTTGACTGGCAGGGTACCGAATAACTTTAAATAATTGTTTAAATAAATAATAATCCATCATAATGAAATAAACAACGGTACAACTAATTTATCTTCAATAAATTTAACAGATTGAAGTATTTCATTTTTTTTAATAGAGAAAAATTACCTCAGGAATACAACAAGCACACAATCAAAGACTGCAAGGAGCTGGACAGGAACAATTCTGGAGATTTAAAAAACAAATGTGGTCATGAAATCATACATCTAACTAAACTGAAATATTATTACAAATCACAAAAAAAAAAACATTTTTTGAATATATTGTAAAATGTAATTTATTCTTGTGATGGAAAAAAGATGAATTTATCGTCATCATTACTCCAGTCTTCAGTGCTAAATGATCCTTCTTAAATCATTTTAAAATGCTGTGATTTAATGCTCTATGAATCATTATTGGTACACAATCATTAATTAATGGCTCTTATATACTATTAATAAAAAAAAAATTCTGCTCCCAAAATTATAAATAATTTGACTGGCAGGATACCGAATAACTTTCGATTGTTTAACAACAAATAATACATTCATAATGAAATAAACAACTACAACTAAATTATCTTCAATAAAATTTAACAGATTGAAGTATTTAATTATTAGTATTATTTTTTTAAGACAACACAGAAATTACCTCAGGTATACAACACGTGCAAGCTGCAAGGAGATGGGCAGGAACAATTCTGGAGATTTAAAAAAAAAGGTGGTCATGAAAAACAAACTGAAAATTTCAGTTAAAAATTAAAGGAACAATTATGCATGTGAATATATTGTAAAATATAATTTACTCCTTTGATCAAAGCTGATTTTTCAGCTTCATTACTCCAGTCGGTTTCAGTGCCAAATACTATATTATGATAAATCATTATTGGTACTCAATCATTAATAATGGCTCTTTTATTATTCATTAAAAAATAAAAAAATAAAAAAAAAGCCTCCAAAATTTTGACTGGCAGGGTACCGAATAACTTTCATTAACAAAACCATTATCAAAAAAAAAAAAAAAAAAAAACTTTAAAAAATTATAACGAAATAAACTACAACAACATTATCTTCACTTAAATGAACAGATCTGACATTTGAGAGAAAACAGAAATTACCTCAGGATACAACAAGCAATCAATCAAAAACCGCAAGGAGCTGGGCAGGAACGATTCTGGGATAAAAACAAAAAAAAAAAAAACAAATGTCGTCATGAAAACATACATTCAGAGAGCTTCAAGATTAATTCTGATGGGCTAACGTTATTTGCATTGAGATGAAGAATATAACTTGAACTCGTGGTGTGTACATATAGCAGCACAATGTCTTTTTCCCTAACGTATATTGCACAAATTACATACTTTCACCTAATACCATACCTGGTTGCCCGATGACGGCAATATTTTCCAAAGTTTGCCGGGCAACAACATTGCTTAAAAAGTTGCCAAGTGTATCATCATACAACCAACGATCTATAAAATATCAGTCAGAACAAAATAAACTCTGCAGAGACTGATACAATCTCCACATTATATCTTACATTTTCATTTATACATTTAGCAGACGCTTTTATCCCAAATCGACAAAGGGCATTCAGGCTATAGTTTTTTTTTTTTATCTTGAATCAACGTTACCACACAGAGGTAAGTTACCCAAAAATGTAACGACGGTGTTTTTCTCGGTCTTTGATATTAATTTCAGAAACATTAATGAAACTTGCGTGGCCAACCTACCTAGTTTCGTATTAAAGTTCACTTACAGTTAATGTGCGCGTCTCAAAGACCGGAAATACACATGGCCACACTCGAGTAGCCGAATCTCACAGACGCGACGTTACGCACCGAGTGAAATATGTAAATGAATTTTTCTAGAAAGGGGCCACAGCGCCACCCAAAGGAGTTTCCCCCGTCATAGTCCAGATTTTCGCGGGTCTTTTGCAGATTGAGTTCCACACGCTTTTGAGGGCTCTAGATGCATTTATTAAAACCGATAATACTAAACATTTAAATGAATTAATCACACGAATTCCCAATTGAATTTACTTTTTTACGTCAGCCTTTAAACTGTCAATTATCTCCACAATGCTAAGCCATGGATCAACCATTGTACAAACAGCAATGAAAAACAGAATTAAAAATTTACAACAAAAGAAATTTAATTTCACACAATTAAATCATACGAAGTTGTTCATGTAGTAAAGGTTAAATTACTTAAAAATAAAAGTATTTTCCATTCACTGTACCGACAAGCTGAGGTGGCTATTGGATCCTCATAAGGTTTAACGTTAATCATTTAAATGACAACAAATATTCGCTCATAATTAAATAAACGCCTGAAACTACTTTATCTTCAATTAACTGATTTAACATGTTCAACTTTTTGGCACAAATTTGAAGAGAAAAACACAGAATTACCTCAGGAATAAATCACATCTAACCGCACAGAGCAAGCATCGAAGAAGGAATGATACCAATTGAAACGGTCAGAACCAGAATAACAGCTTATTAGCGATGCAGCATTCTAGCACTCTCATTGGTTACTTTAATCACGTGCTCCTAATTCCAGCATGTTCCTTCAGAGTTTTTTTTACATGAAAACCTAATAGGATTGCAAAATATATTTGTTATACTCTCCCATTCACTGTTCTCGAAGTTTTCCAAATTTAATATAAATTACCATTGAATGCATATTGTATGGACTGAACACAGGGAAATAGCATTTAATTATTCAAAATTAGAAATTGTCAGCCAGCGGAATATGTATCTAGATATTGCTGTGAATGTTTATATGGTTACTAATGAATGGGTAGCTACAATTCATTTCAAATCTGTAAGATATTGACTGAAAATAGTCTAATCTTCAAACTCTTAATTTGGCTACAGCTTCAGAAGTGAAGTAGAAAGTTTATGACAGCATGCGAAGGTAGCATTTTCCAGTTTAATATTTTTTGTATTTGTATTACTTTTATATTTTAGTATATTATCAAGTACACTAGCAACCACATAGCAACACCATAGAATATATTAAGCCTCTTTATATTTTATATTTAATCTAATCTAATCTAATCTAATCTAATCTATGTATCTGTCTGTCTGTCTATCTATCTATCTATCTACATTTAAACATCTATCTGATAAACTGTGTGTTGTATTCAAAACGTTAAAACTTTAAACTTTAAAAACTACTTTACACTTAAAACTAGTTAAATCTGAAAACCTTAAAATTAAAGCTTTTAAAACTACTTCAAACTCTCTGGTTTGGCTTTTTCAAGCCAACTCAAAGTTAGTCTTGACGAACTTTTTTATCTAGTTATTATTCTTCTTTTTCTGAGACTAAAATTTCTGACTCTAACTCCTCCTAGAGCTTTAACTCTATAGACTTCAAACTCAGCCCAGCTCTTCAGACTGATCTCGGCGGGTGTGCTATATCTTTTCTAACTGATCGGACTTACGGTTTTCATAAAAATTAAGATTAAAAATCATAAAAATCCCATAGACTTTCATTGTAAAGCCTCTGCTCACCTGAACATTCCGTAAATTCCAACTGTCAAAAATTCAAATCTAAACACACTGAAGCTCATTAGACTCAATCAGACTGTATCTATCTATCTATCTATCTATCTATCTATTATCTGACTGTTTCTATCTATCTATCTATCTATCTATCTATCTATCTATCTATCTATCTATCTATCTATCTATCTATTATCTGACTGTTTCTATCTATCTATCTATCTATCTATCTATCTATCTATCTATCTATCATCTGACTATATCTATCTATCATCTGTCTATATCTATCTATCTATCTATCTATCTATCTATCTATTATCTGACTGTTTCTATCTATCTATCTATCTATCTATCTATCTATCTATCATCTGACTATATCTATCTATCTATCTATCTATCTATCTATCTATCTATCTATCTATCTATCTATCTATCTATCCTAGCAACATGCTAATAATGTTAGAAACAAGCTAGTCACATGCTAATCATGCTAGAAACATGCTAGGGACATGCTAGTAACTTGCTAATCATGCTAGTGACATGCTTGTCACTTGCTAATCATGCTAGAAACATGCTAGCGACATGCTAGTCACTCACTAATCATGTTAAAAACATGCTAGTGACATGCTCGTCACTTGCTAATCATACTAGAAAAATGCTAGCGACATGCTAGTAACTTGCTAATGATGCTAGAAACATGCTAGCGACATGCTAGTCAATCGTTAATCATGCTAGAGTCATGCTAGTCACATGCTTATCATGCTAGAAACATGCTAACGACATGCTAGTCACTTGCTAATCATGCTAGGAACATGTTAGTAACATGCTAATCATGCTAGAAACATGCTAGCGACATGCTAGTAACTTGTTAATCATGCTAGAAACATGCTAGTAACTTGATAATAATGCTAGCGACATGCTAGTAACATGCTAATCATGCTAGAAACATGCTAGCGACATGCTAGAAACATGCTAATCATGATAGAAACATGCTAGCATCATGCTAGTAACTTGCTAATCACTTTCTAATCATGCTAAAAACATGCTAGCGACATGCTAGTCACTCGCTAATCATGCTTAAAACATGCTAGTCATTTGCTAATAATGCTAAAAACATGTTAGCGACATGCTTGTCACTTGCTAATCTTGCTAGAAACATGCTAGCGACATGCTAGTCACTCGTTAATCATGCTAAAAACATGCTAGTGACATACTAGTCACTTGCTAATCATGCTAGAAACATGCTAGTGACATGCTAGTCACTTGCTAATCATGCTAGAAACATGCTAGTGACATGCTAGTCACTTGCTAATCATGGTAAAAACATGCTAGCGACATGCTAGTCACTTGTTAATCATGCTAAAAACATGCTAGTGACATGCTAATCACTTGCTAATCATGCTAGAAACATGCTAGCGACATGCTAGTAACTTGCTAATCATGCTAGTCACTTGCTAATCATGCTAGAAACATGCTAGCGACATGCTAGTAACTTGCTAATCATGCTAGTCACTTGCTAATCATGCTAAAAACATGCTAGAAACATGCTAGTAACTCGCTAATCATGGTAAAAACATGCTAGTGACATGCTAGTCACTTGCTAATCATGCTAGAAACATGCTAGCGACATGCTAGTAACTTGCTAATCATGCTATTCACTTGCTAATCATGCTAAAAACATGCTAGCGACATGCTAGTAACTTGCTAATTATGCTAGCAACATGCTAGTCACTTGCTAGTCATGCTAGAAAGATGCTAACGACATGCTAGTAACTTGCTAATCATGCTAGTCACTTGCTAATTATGCTAAAAACATGCTAGGGGAATGCTAGTAATTTGCTAATCATGCTAGTCACTTGCTAATCATGCTAGCAACATGCTAGGGACATGCTAGTAACTTGCTAATCATGCTATTCACTTGCTAATCATGCTAGAAACATGCTAGCGACATGCTAGTAACTTGCTAATTATGCTAGCAACATGCTAGTCACTTGCTAATCATGCTAGAAACATGCTAACGACATGCTAGAAACTTGGTAATCATGCTAGTGACATGCTAGTCACTTGCTAATCATGCTAGAAACATGCTAGCGACATGCTAGTCACTTGTTAAACATGCTAAAAACATGCTAGCGACATGCTAGTCAATCGCTAATCATGATAAAAACATGCTAGCGACATGCTAGTCAATCGCTAATCATGATAAAAACATGCTAGTGACATGCTAGTCACTTGTTAATCATGCTAGAAACATGCTAGTAACTTGCTAATCATGCTAGTGACATGCTAGTCACTTGCTAATCATGCTAGAAACATGCTAGCGACATGCTAGTCAATCGCTAATCATGCTAGTGACATGCTAGTCACTTGCTAATCATGCTAGAAACATGCTAGCGACATGCTAGTCACTCGCTAATCATGCTAGAAACATGCTAGCGACATGCTAGTTAACTTGTTAATCATGCTAGTGACATGCTAGTCACTTGCTAATCGTGCTAGAAACATGCTAGCGACATGCTAGTCACTCGCTAATCATGCTAAAAACATGCTAGTCACTTCCTAATCATGCTAAAAACATGCTAGCGACATGCTAGTCACTTGCTAATCATGCTAAAAACATGCTAGCGACATGCTAGTCACTTGCTAATCATGCTAGAAACATGCTAGTGACATGCTAGTCACTTGCTAATCATGCTAGTGACATGCTAGTCACTTGCTAATCATGCTAGAAACATGCTAGCGACATGCTAGTCACTCGCTAATCATGCTAAAAACATGCTAGTCACTTGCTAAATCATGCTAGAAACATGCTAGCGACATGCTAGTCACTTGCTAATCATGCTAGCGACATGTTAGCAACTCGCTAATCATGCTAAAAACATGCTAGCAACATGCTAGTCACTCACTAATAATGCTAGAAACATGCTAGTAACTTTGCTAATCATGCTAATGACATGCTAGTCACTTGCTTTATTAAACTTTTCAAACTTTTCAAACTTCAAACTTTTTAAACTTCAAACTTTTCAAACTTTTTAAACTTTTCAAACTTTCCAAACTTTTCAAACTTTCTGTTCAGGCTTTCTCAAGCCAACTTAAAGTTTGTCTTGACGAACTTTTTTATCTAGTTATTATTATTCTTCTGACTTTTTAATTTTTTAATATTTTTCCTCCTAGAGCTTTAACTCTACAGACTCCAAACTCAGCCCAGCTCTTCAGACTGATCTCGCCGGGTGTGCTATATCTTTTCTAACTGATCAGACTTATGGTTTTCATAAAAATGAAGATTAAAAATCATAAAAATCCCATAGACTTTCATTGACGGAATGTTCATATGAGCCAAGCTCCAACTGTCAAAATTCAAATCTAAACAAACTGAAGCCCATTATACTCAATCAAGCTTCGCTTCTATGTACTATTTCTAATCCATTTAAACTCATTCAAACTCATCTATCTAATATTTCTAATCTATCTATCTATCTATCTATCTATCTATCTATCTATCTATCTATCTATCTATCTATCATCTGACTATTTCTATCTATCTATCATCTGACTATTTCTATTTATCTATCTTAATCATGCTAGCGACATGCTAGTCACTTGCTAATCATGCTTACAACATGCTAGAATCATGCTAACCACATGCTAGTCACTTGCTAATCATGCTAGCAACATGCTAGTAACTTGCTAATCATGGTAACAACATGCTAGTCACATGTTAATCATGCTAGAAACATAATGGTAGTAACTTGCTGATCAGGTGCTAGTAACTTGCTGATCAGGCTAGCGATTGCTAATCATGCAGCCTGTCCTCCAACATAAAAACGACCATATAGGTCGTTTGTGCAAGCACCTTATTACGACCTATTTTTACGTTTTTTAACGTTAAGCGGCCTCTAGCGGGCGTAAAAATAATGACAGTATCGCGTTGCGTCTGTCGTCATGAAATGACGTATAACGTCATTACCAATCAAAACGCACGTTATTTAAATGCAATGTGTGGACTTTTTACACCGATCTTACAGTAATTCGTACATATTTTACTAGGAGGCTTATTCGTTCGAATGACCACACCTAACCCCACCCCCTAAACCTAACCCTCACAGAAATCATGCTAAATTATGAATTTTTGAGCATATACATTTTACGTGCATGTCCATTCTCTGGGATCGAACCCATGATAGCATGATTGCATATCAAGGTATAACGCAATAATCTACCAACTGAGCTACACGAAACGCAAATCACGGTGCAAATAAAAGAGTACAAAACATTAATATGAACACGACCTTTTGCCGATAGGGGCGCAATTGTAGTATACGCTCTGATGGGTCGTATTTCAGGGATTTGGACAAACGGACCTATACGAGCGTATTAGTTGGAGGACAGGCGGTAATCATGCTAAAAACATGCTAGCGACATGCTAGTCACTTGCTAATCATGCTAAAAACATGCTAGTGACATGCTAGTCACTTGCTAATCATGCTAGAAACATGCTAGTCACTTGCTAATCATGCTAGAAACATGCTAGCGACATGCTAGTCAATCGCTAATCATGCTAGAAACATGCTAGTCACTTGCTAATCATGCTAGAAACATGCTAGCGACATGCTAGTCAATCGCTAATCATGCTAAAAACATGCTAGTGACATGCTAGTCACTTGCTAATCATGCTAGAAACATGCTAGCAACATGCTAGTCAATCGCTAATCATGTTAAAAACTTGCTAGTGACATGCTAGTCACTCGCTAATCATGCTAAAAACATGCTAGTGACATGCTAGTCACTCGCTAATCATGCTAAAAAAACATGCTAGTCACTCGCTAATCATGCTAAAAAAAAACATGCTAGCGACAAGCTATTCACTCGCTAATCATGCTAAAAACATGCTAGTCACTTGCTAATCATGCTAGAAACATGCTAGCGACATGCTAGTCACTCGCTAATCATGCTAAAAACATGCTAGTGACATGCTAGTCACTTGCTAATCATGCTAGAAACATGCTAGAGACATGCTAGTCACTTGCTAATCATGCTAGAAAACATGCTAGCGACATGCTAGCAACTAGCTAATCATGCTAGTGACATGCTAGTCACTTGCTAATCATGCTAGAACATGCTAGCGACATGCTAGTCACTCGCTAATCATGCTAAAAACATGCTAGCGACATGCTAGTCACTCGCTAATCATGCTAAAAACATGCTATCGACATGCTAGTCAATCGATAATCATGCTAAAAACATGCTAGTGACATGCTAGTCACTCGCTAATCATGCTAAAACATGCTAGCGACATGCTAGTCACTCGCTAATCATGTTAAAAACATGCTAGCGACATGCTAGTCACTCGCTAATCATGCTAGAAACATGCTAGCGACATGCTAGTCACTCGCTAATCATGCTAAAAACATGCTAGTGACATGCTAGTCAATTGCTAATCATGCTAGAAACATGCTAGCGACATGCTAGTAACTTGCTAATTATGCTAGCAACATGCTAGTAACTAGCTTATCATGCTAGAAACATGCTAGTAACTTTGCTAATCATGCTAATGACATGCTAGTTACTTGCTTTATTAAACTTCTTAAACTTTTCAAACTTTCTAAACTTTTCAAACTTTCTGTTCAGGCTTTCTCAAGCCAACTTAAAGTTTGTCTTGACGAACTTTTTTATCTAGTTAGTGTTCAGGATTAAAATATCAGGAGTGTTTTATGCTATTGCAGCATTTAGAGATCTATCTGTGTTGTATATGTAGGTCAGGGTCGCTACAGACTCGAATATGTAATAATGATTGGCAAAACATTTATGCATTTAAGGGTTAATTTTTATAATATAAAATGTTCTTAAAGGGAAAGTTCACCCCAAGAATAAAAAGTTTGTCATAATTTACTCACTCCTGTTGTTTTAAACCTGAATTTCTTTCTTTCTTTTGTTGCTGTTTGATGTTTTGAAGAATTTTGGTAGCTATTGACTTCCATAGTATTTTTTATTTTTTTTTGTGTGTGTGTGCTATGGAAGTCAACGGCTACCGGCAACTGTCTGGATGCCAAAATATCAAAATATCAAATTCTTTGTTCAACAGAAGAGAGAAACTCATACAGGTTTGAAACTACTTAAGGTGAGTAAATAATGGGTGAACTATCCATTAACTATCCAGTAACTATTCATTTTGGGTGAACTATCCCTTTAAATGTAGATTCAGACAAACACAAATGGTCTTGCCCATGCTGGCACATGTCTTGGTTAGAAGAGTTTGTGTGTCATCATAAAAATGTAAATATCTGCTCTTATCATGAAAAACATCAGCTTTATCAGCCAAAGTCCATCTCCACCCTTATCCTTTCTTGCTTTTTTACTCTCCCTTGCACACAAACAGTATAAGACAGTATAAGAGGAAGGAGATGAACCACTCCTGGAAAATTAATCGGAGAAATCATAACAACAACATAACAACTCGGCAAACTTGAAAAATAGGCACAAAAGGAACAGAACTGAGAACACCAAAGGAAAATAGATAATGAATAAGACCTGACAAAGAAAGAGTGACACACAAGAGCTATACACCTTTTCTATGTCCCATGATGCTTTGCACAAATTATGGGAGAAAAAAATCCATTAAACTGTAAACAATCAGCCAAACTTTTGCTCATGAATGCAAACAGAGTACAATGAGGTGACATTATTCTACTCACCCTTCAGAGCAACCTTATAATTTAAAACGATTTGTTTTGGCCAAATTGATTGCCGATTACACTGTAGGAATCAAAGTCACACATTTCTGCATTTTTGATAGTGGTATAAGCTGTTTATGTACTTGTTATTTATATCTTCAATTTGCATCTGCATAAGCTAGACCAACCTGAAAAATAGTGTGATTTGAGCAAAAAACAAAACAAAAAAAAATATACATTTATCATACCATTATTGCCAGATATTTTTGCAGACAGAAATAATGCTATCGAAACAACAATTTGGAGACTTTCCCATTCAAGTGTATAATATTTGCATGCCTGCCTGGTGGCCTTACCAAAATGGTTTCTAAATAAACCAGCTTGCCTTAAGGTATGGTCACATTAAGGTCAGTTGTGTTTTGTAAATAGTGTAGTGATTTATGAAGCACGGCTCACACAGATTTCTGTGGCTCAACTCAGCCAACTTGAATGTCCAAATTGAACAAAATCCTATTTGCAGGCATATTTGGACACAGGGTTAGTACAGTGTATGTGAATGGAGGACTGTCATCATTGCAGTGTGGTGGCCTACTTCTACTCTGTGCTGCACTACAACTCATCAGTAAAGCTGTCCAAGCACTCCTGTGTGTAAGTGAGTGTGTGTGAGAGATATAAGTGTCTGTTAGTGCTGGAGTCATACACCTTCTCTTCCATCAGTTCAGGCTTCTCCTTCTGGATCAATCACAGCACCATCTTTGGCCTGCCTCGTCACTCATACACATATCTGCTGAACAAGCCTCTATGTGTGCATTATCTGCTTTTTCATTTACGCAGGAGTCAATATAAAAGCGCGATGAAGCATCAGTGGGCTCTAATGGGGAATCGCGGTGTGTGTGTGTGCATGTATCAGTGCCTGATAATTCCCACAGGAAGTGCTTAATGAAAAACTGACAGCGCTGATACTGTACTGTGTCGGAGCGATAGGAGGAGAACAAATCGTTTCAATTCATTAGGACCGTACATGCTCATATATTACAAATAACACTTTCTCCATCATGTTCTACTTTGAGTAGCGAGCACACACACATACGCACTCTTAAGAGTCAAGTATCTCTATGCAAACACTTCAAAATTCAAAATCAGGAGTTCACTACACCAAAGCTACTGTAAACACATAATCTCTTATAAAAGAAAAGCTCTAAATAAGAGTTTTGGGTGGTTACTAGGAATGTGAACCTTGACAAATCCATTCATGATTTACTGGTTTTGGAATACCATTGAGACTATACTATAAGCAATATCAGACAAGCGATAGCGAAGTTTTTTTCTGACTGTATGTTAAGATATTCTGCAAAACAGTACAACAGTGAGTTTTTATAAAAGTTTCAAACTAAGCCAAAGTTTCAAACTAAGCCACAGTAAGAATTTACCATTGGGCCGAGTAAATGATTCAATGATTAGGTGCATCCAGGGATGGCGTTTCCGTATGTTTATGGCAGAGTATGGCAGTCGCCATACCCTAGCCCAGTCCGGTGTGCTGTGGAAAATCCAAACTATCTATTATATTTAGTTATTATTGTTTTAAATCACTGATATTGGTCTTCCTTATGTCTGTTTGAGGGTTTTACTAATATTTAATCAATGAAAAGCATTTAAAAGAGCATGTCAAACTGTCAGGGAAACCTCGTAACTTCATCCCGCCTCCATTCAGAACGAAGCACTGCGAAGCGCACAGCTTGGAGACAGATCTCGGCTTGTTCGCAATGCAAGGATAAATTATAAATAACTGATGTTTGAACTAGTACAGAGTTTTGTTTTTTAAAACACTATGTCTGTAAAGGCTAATTTTTGTATGTGTGTGTGTGTGTGTGTGTGTGTTTGAAGAGCGTAGAATAGCTTTTGCAGTCTAGTGGTAACCAATATAGGCTTTTTTGTAGGCTATGTTTTAAATAGCATTTCATCATCTATATCATGAGATTTTGCCCAAGTGTATTAAACAAAAAAAACTAAGTGCCCATATAGCTACAATAAATGGTATAACCTGTAAATTGATGAAAGCGTATAATGCAATGCACTTTTTGCCTCAGATGCAGCCGTTGTAATGACAGATAAAACACAGATCTCCGTCATTCGCTGGTCAAAAACATTTTTAACTCCATTTGAGCTTGATTTTCATAAAATGTTAAATGCAAGTGTCTGATAAAACCACAATACCAACTCTGACGACGCAGTGCTTAATTAAATGTTAAGTGCAGTGTCTGATAAAGTCTCAATACCAACTCTGTATATATATATAAACCACTCTGATAAAGCCATATACCAACTCTGACGAGATAGTGTTTATTTATTTAATGAAATAATATTTGTTTTTGTGAAAGGCCGTTACGCCACTGCCATACCCTATGGTTTTGTGAAACGCCGCCACAGGAACAAACTTAGCAAACCAGTATAAAAACTATGTCCTGTATAGTATAAATCCATGTAGTATGAAAAAAATCTAGATGTACTACATTAACCATGTCGGCATTGTCACGTGACTTCCGTTACAATGCCAGTTGCATCTACAACTACTTTCCTGTGGCACCATTTGATAGTAAAGTGCCCACTGGATACACACTTAAAATAGTAGGTCATCTGGCTGCTTTTCACATACTGTTTCATGAGTATTACGAATTCAGATTAATGCTCATTTCGTGTACATTTTAATACCTACTATATTGTAGGAAATTAGGCATATTCAGAAACAGGAACTTTTTTGTACCTAAATGAAATGTTACTGAACGCATCGGTTGAATCAACGATATGATTACTCACTCACAGTGACTTGTCGCCACGGATCACAAAACTCACAGTTAGGATCATATTACAGATTTTGAGTCACGGATCGGATAATTTTTCGGATCAGCTAAATAAATAAATAAATGACTGAAAGCTTAATTTAATTACTTTTATGCCACAGCAGAAACTACTTGCTTAATCTAATAAAGTCAGTTATAAAACAAGAACAATTACCACACAAATACAGATTCATCTTTGTTTAAGCTGTGGTGTTATTTGATTAGCAGACAGAAGCAGGTATTTATTGGGTGCTGTATATATTAATTTTAATGCACGGCCCTAATACTGACAAACATCCATTTTCTTTCTCAGCTGTTTACTTACTAGAATACTTGCCAAAATGGGTTTTTTTTTAACATAACTTTGTGTGTATGAGAATGAGGAATCAATTCGGTGTTCACGTGGTGTCTCTCTCTTTGCGTGTGCAGCAGCAGCGGACAGAGCGCAAGTTAAAATTGCTTGAATGTGTAAATTGGCAAGACAAAACATGTGCAAATGATAAACTTTCACTCTATGATGGTTAAACGTAACAGTTAATCCATGAATCACATGCATGCTGAACCGTGGGGCCTGGTTTTAACCTGCAGAGAGACTCACTGAACAAAAAGAAGGCCTTCTGGAATACAAGTTGTCAACTGAGTCAAATTCAATCATATTCCTTTTTATGAATATTCTATCAGTCTGTCTGTGATGTCGGAAAAGGCCCGCTGCTAGAGACTTTGTATCTAAACAACACTTTTTAAGCTTTTCATTGTCCATACCACTGTTATTTTAATCATGTACAATTGTCTGGAGCATGAAATAAGTAGCTGAGAAATGCTTCATTTAAACTGACTGCAAATGAAAGTAGCATTGCTTCAAAGCCTTCAAATAGCCTCTTTTTGAAAATCATACTAAAGTACAAGTCTGTGTTTATGTTCTGCCAAAAAGCATTTTAAACGAATCCATTGTTCTTAGGCTTGTTTACATTCGTGCAGGAAGTAGGATGTGCTGTTTCCCCTTTTTGTTATGGGAGGCTGATTTCATACAATCTTTAGAGTAAAAGTCTAATTTTATGGTGCTGATGTGTCCAGAACCTTTCAGTGACTTTTACCATGGAATACCACGAAGATGGCTCCAGTGTGTTTGGCCGGCCGTCTGTTTTTAAAAATGCAGACTCTCTATTGGTGTATGATCCCAAAGCACTTCTCAACATTAGATCTGCCATAGAAAATAGAGTTACCCACGACTAGACAGAAAACTTTTCCCCCTCCTCCAATTCTACATGGATTACCTGCTTACCTGTGTCGAACGCCGTACTCAGCTCTTCGGAGAAAGCGACAGAGACAACGGGGTGGGGTAAATGCGGTGGTCTGCTGGTAAAAATCAAGGCTCATTTAGTACGATTCCCCTACACTGATCTTCGTGGTCTATTGGCGGAATACGATGTGGGTTATGAGCGCTTTGTTTCTTGCCATTTCTTGGAACATGTGGATACCCGGTTGGTACCGGTGGTCGGCTCGGTCGAGGAGTTCCAGCTTCCCCGCTTTTGGTCACTTTGTCTTTGTCGGGGTGGAGTGGATGCTTCTTGCATGCGGACACTGAAACAGGAATCTGTGACGGGAAAAGACCCGGGTTCCAGCCAGGTTAGCCCTGGTAAATGCTAGATCGCTCGCCAACAAAACATTAAGCTTAAATGACTTTTTAACCTCCAATAGATTGGATTTTCTGTTTGTGACTGAAACCTGGATGGGTGCTAATTAGTCAAGCATTTTTTCTGAGGTCTTGCCTCTAGATTGTACTTATTTTAGTTCTCTGATATCTACCGGTCGTGGAGGAGGGAGTTGCAACTATTTTTTAAAAATGATTTTAGCTGCCGGCATTTTTCGTTGTCTTGTTACGACAGTTTCGAGCTAAATGTTTTTTGAGATGAATCAGTTGCATCCCATGCTGTGTGCTGTGATCTATCGAACACCCAAATACAGTAAAGACTTTATTGATGACTTCTCAGATTTTTTTTGCTGGAATTATGGCAAAATATTATCGGGTTTTAATAGTTAATAGAGATTTTAATTTCCACATTTGCTCTCCCTCTAAGCCATTAGTTAAAGATTTTTTAGATCTTATTGATTCTTTTAACTTGGTACAGTTTGTGAATAGTCCTACACATGAGCATGGGCATACATTAGATCTGGTTTTTGTCGTATGGTTTTTATGGAAAGTTTTCTTTCTCTTAATCCTAAACCTAATGCCCCAACTCGCTTTTGTCATTTATTTAGTCCTTCAACTGTTAAACTGTTTTCTGATGCTTTTAGAAGTATTGACGAGGAGTATTCAATGTCCACTTCTTGCCTAAAATACTGAGGAGTTAACTCTACTGTTTAAGTAGAGTTGCCATAACCTTTCTTTTTTGAGAGACATCTTAGCTAACATGAAACCATCTGCCTGCTGCATAGATATTATGCCTTCTCAATTTTTTAAGAATGTTTTTGAAACCCTTGGACCTAAAAATCATGAAATCATAAATAGTAGTCTTGCCTCTGGAGATGTACCTCTAAATTTTAAACATGCAATAGTGGAACCATTGATTAAGAAATCAAATTTGGATACCTCGATTCTTGATAATTTTAGACCTATCTCAAAACTTCCATTCCTTTTCAAAATAGAGAACAGTTTTTACACAATTGCAATCATTTTTAAGTCAACGTGGTTTGCAGGAAGTATTTCAGTCTGGTTATAAACTCCAGAGCACAGAAACGGCCCTGTTAAAAGTTTATAATGACCTGTTACTGGCGATTATGCTGTCCTAATGTCCCTGGATCTTACGGCTGTATTTATCTGACACAAGTTTTTCAGTCCGTCTTGGGGATTTTATGTCATCCTCTGCATCCCTCTCGTGTGGTGTCCCTCAGGGTTCCCTTCTTGGACCATTTTATTTTCATTATATCTACTTCCGTTAGGGTCCATTTTTAGGAAAATTGGGCATCTCGTTTTATTGTTATGCAGACGATACACATCTCCCTTTGAAACGGAAAGATGCAAACTCTATAGCACCATGTTTGGACTGTCTTGAGGAGGTTAGGGCCTGGATGGCTTTAAATGTGTTTAAAGTTCAATGAAGAAAAAAACAGAAGTCATGATATTTAGACCTGGCAACACCTATGACCCCCTTGACTTTAGATTTGAGTGTTATAAAAATCATATGTGAAGCCAAATGTAAAGAATCTGGGGTACAGTTATAATGGACAGTGATTTAAAATTTGATAAAAAAATTAATTCTGTAATTAAATCTAGTTTTTTTTAGTTGAGGCAATTATAAAAAAGTCAAGTCTTTTTTGTCTTTTACTGACTTTGAAAGAATCATACATGCTTTTATCTCAGCCCGCCTTGACTATTGTAATAGCCTTTATGTAGGTATTAATCAGGCTTCCCTTAAAACATTTATAGATTGGTACAAAATGCTGCTGCTCGTCTGTTATCAGGAACGTGCAAGCACAAACACAAACATATTACACCGATATTGGCTTCTCTTCATTGGCTTCCTGTTCGTTTTTAGAATTGATTTTAAGCTTTTAGTTTTAGTTTATAAGTCATTAAATGGACTGGCACCAAGATACATTTCTGATTTAATACAGCTGTACGATCCATCAAGAACACTTAGGTCCGCTGACCACTTACTTTTGGTTGTACCTCGAACAAGACTGAAAAGCAGGGGTCACCAGGCTTTTGCTGTTGCAGCCCCAAAGCTTTGGAATGACTTGCCTCTAAATGTTAGGCTGGCCCAAACATTTGGTGTTTTTTTAAATCCTGTCTTAAAACTTATTTTTACGCTCGGGCATTTAACTCAGTTTGAGAGCTGTTTTATGTATTTGGTTAGTGTTATTGTTTGTTATTTTTGTTTATGTGTAAAATTGTTTTACTTTGATTATGCTTGTACAGCACTTTGGAAAGCAACGGTTGTTTTAAAAAAGTGCTCTATAAACAAACTTTAATTTGATTTTGATTTGAAGGTTTTGGTGACTTTATAGCATTAGCAACTAACTAGTTGACAACTAAAAAGTCATATTTGATTGTGGCACTACACAGTAGGTCTCTAAAAGCAACATCTGACAACGGCATTACACAATGCATTCAACAGTAAACACCAGTGTTTACAGGTAAAACAAATTAATATTTAATTTCTTCCATGCATAAATTATTCAGCTTTTTATTATTATTATTAGACAAAGTTATAGTTTTGTACACAACACGTACATACAGAGGGCAAATGACACGTAAGAAATTAGTTCACTTGTTAGTGTTTCAAACATACATAAAAAAGGGGAAAAATCTGGAAAAATAAAAAATAAAAATAAAAAATAAATTGTGGATACTGAACAGTTTATTAAAGGAAAAATCGGACAAAAATATAACTACTGTATATACAACCAAAATGTTTGGAAATAATTAAGAAGCCTCTTATGCTCAGCAAGGCTGCATTATATTTGATTGGAAAATACGTAACATTGTGAGGGAATGTGCATGTGTGCTGTCATATATCAGATGATACGAGGCACAGTTTGTGGAAAAAAGTCACCAGGGGTCAATTTAATAATTTATAATAACCACGCAGATGTATAATGTATAAGTAGAAAGATGACACGACCACAGCTTAGTGAAATATATGGTTCACACAAGTTTGCATACTGCACACACAGCACATATACGCACACATACTGTACACACATTCAGATAAAACGGCAGGCAGGTGAATTGTGAAGAAGCCTGTTTGCATCTGTCAATTATACAAGGTGTCCTGGAAGGTAATGATCATTTAACAAGCAAAGCAGCTCAAATTTAGCCCAATGGCTGTCTTTCAAATGACACAGTGCATGACAGGAAGTGACTAGTGCAAGCCTGACCATACAAGACCACCTATTGGCTGATGAGGACCAATCGTAATCTAGCAAGTGTAAATACAAGACCAACCAGAATTACAACTGTAATTGTCCTTATATTTATTGTTATGGTGAATTTGCTACAAATCGGTGATTTATCTGTTAGCAAGTTAAAAACACAGCACCTGATCCTATTTAAAGCATCGCGAATCTCAAACTGCTTGATGGTTTCTTTCACTGCAGAATGTAAATATATTATCATCCAGTTCTAATCTGCTAAATGTAAACGCAATAAGATATTAGGATATTATTAACACGTAAACACCATAATTTTCTGTAAAACTGCTTTGAAACAATGAATATCGTTAAAAAGTGCTATGCAAATAAAAAACGAATTGAAGTTACTTTAAAAAAAAACCCCAACAACGATAGACTAGTTGACCAATTACCTAGTGGTTGTCGCTCTGACTAGTCAACAATCTTGCCCCATTCTAGAGTAAATGTATTGATTAAAATAGAGAAAAAGGAAGAACTGAGAGCCATTTTACAAAAATAGCTTATGGTCAGGTTGTCATTGTTTAACTAAAAATCATTTCATTAATGAAATAAAGCTGAAATGAAAAATATATATATATATTTTAAATCTTAACGTTTAAAAACATTAAACTGAATGTTTTTGGCAGTTAACTGAATAAGTTTAGGTTAAATTAATACAGTTATTAAAACTAAAATGGAATTAAAAATAAAGCTAAAAAAGAAATAATTAAAACAAAAAATGGACCAAAAAGCACATAACAAAATCAGCAAAAAAAACTAAAAAAAACTAAACAATGTAAAACTAAAATAAAAGCTAATTTAATGAATACTATAACAATAATACATAAATATTGTTAAATTAGCTATGCTTGTGGTTAGAGAAATATTCAGAATAATATTAAATATAACGTTTTCTGATGTTTTTGGGGGAGGAAGATCATAATACGGCTGACATATCACATATTAGACTTCACAAAACCTGTTGGCCTGCAGGCTAACTATTGCAGTAGATATCACCAAATTATACTGGCAGTCCAAATAACTCACCATTTGACGAAAACCCCTAAAGACAAATCATAATTTAAAAAATCCACAAACGTAGGAGTCTCTGCATGCGTTCGCAGATCTCATTCTGCTCCGTTTCAGCCTTTCCAGCTTGGCCAGGGATCTTGGAGAGCTCTCTGC
>NW_024879370.1:266689-271304 GCF_018340385.1 Cyprinus carpio
AAGGCGAGAGTGTTCACGAAGCACAACAAATGATCACTCGACCCTTTGCCCAAACGGGATGAGGGCAGGGGTGAACGTGGTCATAGTGTCCATAGGCAGAGCTGTTTGCTGATCGCGAACAGCTCTCAAGGCCGCTGGCAGACAGTACAGGTGCGGTCAGTAGTGGTAGGTGGCGCTCTGCGCTGTGCCAATGCAATGAGAGGAACCATACTCTCAATAACTATAAAACTGTGTCGCCTAGATACCTGATTGGTTAGATAGCTGGCTCAACTGATAAAAAAAAAAATAGGGACAATGCATTTACCATGGCACCAGTAATATAGTAATAATTTACCTACTTTTCCGTTCTTTTTTTTCTTTTTTCATTTCCTGACATCATTTGACGAATGAGATAAAAAGACAAAAAACAACACAAACAAACAAACAAAAAAAACTTGCAAATAATTTTCAAACATCCATTTCAATATCTATTATTTCCTGAATATGTACTGAATGTTCACTGATCAAAAGTAGGCTACTGGTCACATGCGTTTTTACGAAGCTACTAATATAGTGTAGTAATATAGTAATAAGTTTAGGTTCTTTTTTTATTCCTGTTTTATTGTTGGATTCCTCTTTTCTGTCATTTGGAATGAGGATAAAAAGACACAACACACAAAAAAACATGCCAATAAGTTTCAAACATCAATTCAATATCTAATATTTCCAGAATATTATGAAATGCGAGATGGCCGGCCCCCCGGTGGACTGTCATATAATATAGCGCAAATTAGATGACGTATATTACAAACCCCACATGAAACTTTCGGGCCAGGCCCGAACAGTTTTCTAATTCACTAGTAGATTTTCCCTATCGTTTAAGGCCCTTTCAAGCCACAAGCTTTGAAATCTTTGGAATGTAAAAATACAGCATTTTTCCATCCCAAAACCCTGGCGCCTAAAGTTTTAAAAAACATACACAATAAGTGATTAGAAACATTATAATCAAATGTGTGGGTTCATGTATGATATGGAGTTGAGCAATGGACTGATATCCAGATAGAAGTCCTTTTTTGAGTTCATTTTGGTGCATACATGCATCTGGTCAAGGCATGCTCGGTGGCCATTCTGGGGAGTAAGGATAGGTCCTGTGGAAGACAGAGGGGTTGGTTAACAGGTCTCCTTAGGACTTTCAGTCTGGTTTTGGCCTAGGTGGGGGAAGTCAATTCAACAACATCTTGTTTTACTCTCATGGCCTTTACATGTGAGGGTCAGACTGTCCATCTCTTCGATTACTTGCCCCAAATTAGACATCTCTCTTCTTCGACTTGAAAATTGTCAATAATGGGTTCTAATTGGTGTTAATGTTGAAAGCTGTTCTCTGAAAGAGTTGTTGGTTATCAGACTGTGGTGCTAGGAGTTGATTTACCGCATCCTGTTGCCTTTCTCCGAGGCATTTGGGCTTCTCTTGTTTCCATCAAGCCATGCTCACGATCGAATCTTTAATTTTGTCTGGTTTCAGACACCTCCTCATACGCTACAAGAGTCATGGTGCCTGAAGAGTATCCAAAGGCCAATGTTTCGTTATAATCATAGCGCTCCCTGTTGGCAATAGGGCACAACAATGCTTTATAACTAACTCAAACATTCCTGTTCAATCTGCACTAAATTTCATATGCTTGATAAAAGTGCTGGAACTGAAGAAAATCTACAGGACAACATCCAGTTATAGTCCATAAGCGCCACCAGCTGGCAGCAGAAGATTGGCACATATAAATGACTTTGACATATTCCTCTTATGATTTACCACATTAAAGGCATATTTCTTTCTCCCGTTCGCCTGCTTTTACCAAAAGCCACCCGGTGGTGGTGAGCTCGGGTGCGAGGGCCCCGTCATCGCTCCTTGGCAGCTTTAATTATTATTTATTATTATTATTATTTATTGGGAAAAGAGATGATTTTTTTTTTATTAATTGAAAGAACGGCAATCGTTTCTAACATGATTATTGTATTTATCATCACGTGTGTGCTACATAGGTTATAAAGTCATGTGTCATGTTGGAAATATATAAATGAACATCCACATACCTGGCATTTTCCAAAAGTAATATTTGTTTATGTGCCCTGAAGGACATTACTTTTTTGAAGAGACTTTGAAGAGATGGGAGTGTTGTGCCTCGCTTCGTCTTAAGTATGTGTTCCAGGTTCCTGAGTGGGCTGCTTATTTGCACTGGCTCCTTTTGCAACAGGTTATTATTTATCTGAAATAAAAGTAAGCTGCTGTTACCCAAATAAACTGCATTATTAAAATTATTGTGATGTTCACTGATACTATTAGTAATTTATAGGAAAAAAAAAAGAACACAATTACCACTTAGAACATTTATTGTCAGTGATATTTGCAGCTTACTTGATACACTTGTTTTTTTAGAACTTTTTTTTTACCTCAGACAAATTGCAAAACACCAAATGACGGGGTATAAACACATTAAAAATATTTACACAGGAGCAGATATTGATGAACAGAAGCTTAGTTACATTCTTGAAAACACAAGCATGCTTTGTATGAAGGCCTATACAATATATAGAAGTTATAAACATATATATGGCTTATATTTGTGAACAGAGAATAAATATCACAGTAAAGTTTTGTCTAATCATTCTTACTGACATTAAGCTAGCAACATTATAAACTACATATTACTTTTTATATCGTATTGCTGTCTATGTTATAGAATGAACAAAAACCATCCTGCCATGGTAAAACATTGACGCATGTAAATGAAACTTCATAATGTTTCACCTGATTATACATTTAGTCAGGAATTAAGGTCTGGAAAAAGTCAACTAGTAAAATGTGTACGTTATATGAAAAACCAATTCAAGTAGATTAATAGTAAAAAGACTTACTCATGTTTATCTCTGCTGGGTCAAGCCGCTGAGTGGTAATCAAATTTACTTCCTCTCAGCGGCCTTTTTCGAAGTGCATTATGTCTTATTTCCTCTCAGCGCAGTTTTAACAGTAACATAAAAAAAAACCGTGGAGAAAAGTCCAGGTGATCTGGAGATGCTTCGGGGGGGGTTGAAAAAAAAAAATGTTTTTAGTCTAGACCTGATTGCTTCTCCGGACACGCCCCACTAGCCAGGCTGTTCTGGGGACACTCGCATGGATGCACTGTCACACAGCTGGCCCTCAGGGCCTACGTAGCATGTGCTTTTCTACCCCAGTGAGCCTTCTCGCACAGACGCTGTGCAAGGTCAGGGAGGATCTATGAGCAGGTCCTCTCGGTAGCCCCATACCTGGCCAATCAGACTTTGGTTCCCAGAACTGATGCTTCTCCCAACAGCCCCTCCTTGGTGTATTCCTCTGAGAAGGATTTCCTTTCTCAGAGGGGACACCTTCTGCACCCGTGCACAGACCTGTGGAATCTCCACATGTGATCTCTGGACGGACGCTTGAGGTTCTAGATGACTACCTCCAGCGGTAGTTCACACCATCACTTCAGCTACGAGGCTACTGGAACACCCTATGTGCTGGAAATGGAACCTGTTCAACGATTGGCAGTGTACTTCCTGGCGGGAAGACACCTGTAGATGCCTCGATCGCTGGTCATGCTTTCCTTTCTGCAAGAAGGCTGTCTCCTCCACCTTCAAAGTATATGTTGCCCCTTTCGGCAAGACATCACAAATGTGTTGAGCTGACGTGTCTGTTGGGAAGCACGACTTCATCATCAGGATCCTTAGGGCTGCGAGAGGCTGAATCCACTGGCGCCCTCCACCTGGTACCCTCTTGGGACCTCCCACTTTCCTGACGGGCCTTTGAAGGAGGAGCCTCTTCGAACCTCTGCAGTCAGTAGAGCTTAAGTTTCCTGTCACTAAAGACAGTGCTCCTAACATCGTTTGGGGAGGCAGACACACTCTGTCAGTTTTAAATCTAGATTAAAGACCCATCTCTTTAACCTAGCTTACACATAACACACTTAATATGTTTTAATATCCCAACTCCGTTAAAGGATTTTTAGGCTGCATTAATTAGTAAAACGAACCGGGAACACTTCCCATAACACCTGATGTACTTGTGCTACATCATTAGAAGAATGGCATCTACGCCAATATTAGTCTGTTTCTCTCTTATTCCGAGGTCACCGGAGCCACCAGATCCAGTCTGTATCCAAGTCAGAGGGTCACTGCAGTCACCCGGACCCAGTACGTATCCAGCCCAGATGGTGGATCAGCAGGACAGCGGAGACCAGGACAACTAGAGCCCCAGAGACCGATCCCCTGTGGAAGACCTTTGTCTCAGACGCACCACCGGTACAAGACCACAGGAAACAGATGATTCTTCTGCACACCTGACTTTGCTGCAGCCTGGAATTGAACTGCTTGGTGTCGTTTTGGTCGTAGAGGAGAACTGGCTCCCCTGACTGAGCCTGGTTTCTCCCGTAAGTTTTTTCCCATTCTGTCATCTGATGGAGTTTTGGTTCCTTGGCACTGTCAATTCTCTGGCTTGCTTAGTTGGGACACTTCATTTGCAGCTTATTATCGCTTGACTTGATTTCAAAAATTATTGCACACATACACTGCTAAAAAAAAACTGTCAAATTTCGGTAAAATACCGGCAGCTGTGGTTGCCAGG
>NW_024879370.1:272304-338710 GCF_018340385.1 Cyprinus carpio
ATCTCTTGTCGCTCTTTTCTGCCTGTTCCTGTCATCAGCATTTACTGTCCAAAAAACAGTCATCACATCAATCATCATCATATCATCACAGCAGATTGTCATTGTTGTGTGCAGTGGTGGAATGGGGGTCATGTGACTCTCTCCTGGTACAAAGGAAACAGGTTTATTGTCCAGCAATCAGTGTTTGTCTGATTTTAAAATAAGTCTTTCTTTACATCTGGAGTATCTGGAAGATTCCTACAGCTGTGTGTTGAACAATCAAAGACTTAACATCTGGAACCTCAGCCAAATCACATGGTCCTATTTATTTATCTTTTTCTTTTCTTTTTTTTTTCACAAACTAGACAAAATCAACTTCTGTTTTGTAAACATTGCTCATTTCTTCTCTCATAAGACTGTCACTGTTGTGGTTCTACTGAAGCTGCGATCTGATTGGCTCTCTCTGCTCTGGTGGGCGTGGCTGCTGTTGCTGTGCTGGTTTATGACATCAGATCCAGAAGATTTCAACAGAAGAGAGAGCAGATTTCACCATCACACAAAGATTAATCAGATTTGCAGGAATGCAGAGATGATTTTGAACCACTGGAGACATTATGACATTAATGTAATTTAAGTGATTTTGAATTCATTTTCTTTAAATGTAAACACTTTTTATTTTCAGTTCATTTATATTTGAATGTGTCACTTTTATTTTTAACCAATATAATTTTTTTCTAAAGTGGCTCTGTCTGCTGTTACAAGTTTTTTCTTCATGAAACATATGAGACACTGCTGGGCCAGTTATTGCAATAAAAAAAAAAAAAAAAAAAAAAAATTCTGCTATTAGAATGTAAATTAAAAAATTACATTATAATGTTCTTATAATGTTTGGTTGCAACTATTACATGAAAAACAAATGACCAAGAGAGAAACATTTCATGTGAATATATATTCAAACCTTGCAAATGTCTTTTAACATGTCAGAAACATTAATCTATATATAATCATTGGGCATTTCTGTTGAGAACACACTGTGAAACAGTTCTAGGAAGATGTCGACCACTGGACTGAAAAAAAAAAAACATTGGGTTTGAAATGTGGTGTTAAAAAAAAAAGGTGACCGCAGTCACACCGATCACAAAAATAAAATGTGTGAGCTTTAGTCACGTCAGTTCTTTAGTTTAGATTCCCCTTTGCTCTCAGTTTTGATTCTCTCTCATCACGCTTGTTTTTGGCACGTTATGGAAAAATCCAGGCCTGGAGTGAGAATCAGGTGAATCAGGAGATTTCCCAGTTCAACTGCTCAGTTGATCTGATCATCCATCATCAGAAGCTCCTGTCAAAACCTCGTGTCAGTATATTATTAAGTGATCTGTGGGTGTTTGATCAGGAAAACACAGAAAGACTTTATTCAGCTCAATTTCCACATGAACTCTAAGTAAAGGTCTTTAATGTTTAACATAGCAGTGTAATGTGGCTTGAAATTCACTTTCATTCCAAGATTCATGAAATTAAATTGTAAATATTGTATTATATTTTACCAGTAACATGTGACTCTCCTTATTCAGATGACACTGTAGTTCCCCTTCTGTCCGTGTGAACATGCAAAACACAAGCTGTTTTTATCAGCTCCTTCATTGTGGATAGTAATTATTTTAGCTCATTCAAAAGCTGATGTGAAAACATTAATAATCACTCTACTTCTTTGAATATTATAGTAAAAATTAATTCAATGAGGACAGAGAGAGCGGAAAGAGCAGGAAACAAATTAATGTTACATGAGCAGAGTTTATTGAATAATCTTAGTTTCTCAATGTTCAATCTAACTTCATCTGACAAGAGCAGCACAAATCCAACAAGTGTTATTACACCAAGACCAAACACACACATGCAAACAACACCACAGGTTACTTATTCAGCGAGGACCTCCCCACATATTGATACTGTATATGAAAACATTTGATATACACATTGATAAAAATGCAAGCAAACCCTTCATAATTCATTATCACAAACATGTTTTGAAAGTGCCTAGTAATGTAATGTACACTTTCATTAGCAGGAGACATGGAGCGAGCTTTCATTGTTACACTTATTATATTCAGCTTTATGTTTCCTCGAGCCTCATGAAACCTACCACTTCTCCAAATTAATGGACTGGAAAAGCTGGATTTTTCTACTGCCTACTTCAGAAAAACACACATTATTGTACCAAAACACACTAAATGTGAGATCAAACAGAACACAATCTGTTTCTTGATGCATAATCATGTTCTCATCCTTGGGATAATACGTCTGATAGCAAGTCTGTCATTTCAAAGTCACATTTCACCTTCACTTCCGGCTTCGCTACTGTTCAGACGTTCTAGCTTACTGCTCTGCACTTTGCTTCTTATTTCTTTTCTCTGATTTTTACTTCAGCAGATCAGCACAGTGCTCAAACAACAGATTTTTGGCACAAACACTAAAACTAAAAAACTCTTGGGACTGGAATAATACTACAAAAAAGAAGACTTTGCCCTCCCACTGCCAGCAGCTTACATTCCGATGGACGACGGGAAAACAACTGCCTACATTCAAACAGAAGAGAGAGGAAATGCCTCCTGTTGAAATATACATTGTTGCATGAACTTCTGCAGACTTCTACAAAGGATTGTGGTTCTTGAAACAAAGTTACTTGCTGGACTTCCAAAACAGGCAGAACACTCAGCAGACCGTCGTGGACCCTCTCAGCATACAGCCGGTGAGTCCCATGAATCTTCTGAATCTCAACAGTTTATACCAAGTGTAGAGGAACAAGCCAAAACTGATCATCACACTAATCGATGGCACAAACAGGGAGCGAGACCCAAAGGAACACGAGACATCAGATTGTCACGAGTTTCTCGTATTGCTGCCTTAGCATCCTCTACCCCAGATTCAACTATGACATAAGGCTTGTGAATACTGGTATTCTACCCACGCGCCCCTATACATCTTGAGAACAGATTTGAAGCATTAATGAATGCGGGTATGGAATCCCCAAATGTGATTAAACATGGATCGGATCAGTCAGCAGCTAACACCGCTACTTACAGACGCACAAGGTCGAGCAGACAGCGGCATTCAGCTCAGAGCACAGCCGAGCCCAGGACTCTGATAGTGGGTGATTCTATTATCAGAAACATCAGTAGCAGGACTACAACAACATGCTGCCTTCCTCAAGCAACGGTCTCTGATGCGAACAAGGAACTTCAGAACATTCTGATGAAGCACAAGACTGCAAATCGAATCATCATCCATGTGGGGAAGAATGATATTTGGTAAAAGCTGTCAGAACTCCTTAAGAAGGACTTCAGTGAACTCTTTGAAACACTTCGAAGACTCAAAGTTCAGTCGTTCATCAGTGGACTACTTCCAGCAAGGGGAACTAATGTTTTCATGGTTGCTTGGGCTAAACACATGGCTACCAAAGATCTTGCAATAGAAAAGGAGGTGAATTTCATCGAACAACTTCAATCTGTTCTGGGGCCATAAACAACTGTTTAAACCGGATGGCCCCCACCCAAACAAACTTGGTGCTAGAGTGCTTAAGGACAAGATCTACTTTGTCATCCTTCAGCAGAGTGTGTGAATCCATTTAGCACACACACTCCAGGTCCGAGTCATCATGTGGTTGACATATCCCACAAGGACACTGATAACCACCATGCAGCCACAACAAGCACTGCTGCTGGACTCTATCTCGGCCGAGCCTGCCCACAGAGCTCCTCACAGACAGACTGTGATGTATCAAAAACAGCTAAAAGACTCAGCACCCAAGGACGACTTTCTGGAAAACAGCCAGGGAAGCCAGGACAACATATCACAGTCACAGAAACACCAAAGAGACAGCCCCGCTCAACGGACACATTATCCCTCTCTCCAGCATCTCCACTTCTGTGCTTATCACAGAAAATTGAGGAATTGGTGTATCTGGGTAGACTAAACTCTCCCACTCATTCGCTGCAGGCCCGCAGATATCAAAAAAAAAGGGGGGGGCCCCAAATATAAAAGAGTGTGGGCCCTCCTCCTGTGAGAGCCCTCCGACCGCTGCCAAAATGCCAGGGCCCAAACCTCCATCTGCTGTAGGTGAAACAAAAACCACTGATAGCAGCTCTCGGTGATATGTGTCAGGTCCCTGCTATAATAGCAGCAACATTCCAAAAAATTTTTACAGAACAAAGTGGGAACCCAAGTGTGCCTGTAGATTTCTCTTTTTCAGTTTTATCACGTGATAGAAAGTCTAAGGCCTTTTCAAGCCGAAGGGCAAAACTCATCTAATCTGCGGCCTATTATACATCAACTAAGATTGATGTAAAGACACCAAAGGCACTGACATGCAAGTTAGCATTGTTTAAACATTCGCTCAATAAAAAATAAAATCATTTCTAATCAATGACACATTATAACCACAAACAATCTGGATTTTATGTTCCTAAACGAAACATGGCTAGAAGACAGCTACAGTGCAACAGTCCTCAATGAAGCAGCCCCTCCTAACTTTACTTTCATGAGTGTGTGCAGGACTGTTAGGAGAGGTGGAGGTGTAGCTGCTCTATTAAAAGATGTCTATCAATGCAAGCAAGTGTCATTTGGTCAGTACTTGTCTTTTGAATGTCTAGGGATTGTGCTGAAAGGTGCTCCACGCATTCTGTTTATCAATATTTACAGGCCTCCAAAATACTCTCCAGCCTTTGTTGAAGAGGTCACAGAATTTTTTTCGACTGTTTAGCTATTGCAGGGAATTTTTTAACATTCACATAGATAAATGCAGAAAACAAAACTACAAAAGAAATGATAACGGTCTAAACACTTTTGACCTGATTCAGCCTGTGCATGGACCCACACACAAAGGTGGACACACTCTAAGATTTAATCATCAGTAGGGGTCTAAAAATTTTCATCCATTGTTATTAAGGACGTAGCACTAGCTGATCACTTCTGTATTTTCTTTGATATATGTGACCCGTTACGGAAACCAGTGACACAAGTCGGCAGCACAACTTTCGAGCAAGACGAAGAAGCCTCTCCGTGTTGGAGATAGCAGTATTGGTATATTTAAAAGCGTACATTTTGAGGTTGAAATCGGCTTGTTTTTCCGGAGATTCTAGCACGCAGTAGGGGCGCACTGGTCATTGCCTGTGTGTATTTCCATACTGGATAAGCCGGCTTTTGTTTCTTTTGTTATTGCCCCCGCCCTCCAAGGGAAGCGTGGCTAATTATTATGCAGCGCTCTGGCCGGCGAAAACGTTTTGAAGTACTTCTTTATGAACAAGCGCTCACTGATTCTGAAGACGATCTGAGCGACAATGAAAGCAGCATAATAAGGACTGAATAATATCCCTAATCTACAACTGAGCGAAGATAGCGAAAAGACGAGGAAGAATGTATCGGACTGGCATCAGACGAGTTGGCACCGTAAGATATCAGAGGCTATATCGATAGTAACATTTGATGGGGATAAAGACAGAGAATGGGGGGGGGGTGGGGAAAATCCGTATCTTTGACTGTAAAAAATGCTACACGAGGAGAAAAGAGAACTCTCTTGCATGGGAGACAGTCCTGTAGCCAGAAGCTTTCTCCAGTCATAATGTACAACATACGGCTGGATTCTTTAGCTGCGAAAAAAAGAGTGGCAGGACATGCGAATTATTGGACATTTAGAGGCAAAACAGACGCACAGTGCAAACTTCGGAGATGGTAACATCCACAAAGAAGACCCCGACAAAGAGAAAGTGTGCCTCCCTAACGACTTATTTCATTGGAGGCAACGAGATCTAGAAAGAATACTTTTCTGTTTCTTATGGGGTGAGTTTCCATAAAACATCAAAGTTTGTCGTTTTGTGTTAAAACATTAAAAATCATGGCCAGATTTTAAAGGAATGTCTTGCAAAGTTATCTACAATGCACAAGTTCAAATAGAGTTTTTACAAAAAAGGTTTTATAAAAAGATAAAACTCACATATTTCAGCCTCTCCTAATCATTTTTATAAAAGTCAAAAAAGATAAATTACTGACATTTTACAATGCACATTATCCTTTATTATTAATAGTATCCGGTCCGATTTTTCCCGTTGCGTCTGTCGTTGTTATGCAACCATGCAGCTTTACAGGGGGTATGGCTGATCTAAATGAGATGTAAATGAGCCATATTGTCACTCCCTGCAGGTGAGAACAGGTGAGAACTGCACACTCTTAGAGGCCATTTTCTCCCTTTTTGAGCTTTTTTTTGAGTGCCTACCTTCAACATGGCCATAACTTCTCCAAATATGATCAGATTTCCATGTGTTACACATCGTTGAAAAGCTTTGGAGACTATACTTTCAGAATATGTTGAATAACTCAAAAATGCCCCAGAGAACCGAACTTGTGTCCCCTACTTTCCGTGATTGGTCCACATATTGAATCTCTGCTACCCACTGAATCTAGATCTGTCTCTGTAAGAAGGAGATGCATTAACGAGACACTAGTGTGCTGTTTATGGAGGCTTTATCTTTAACACCAAGCATTTCTGCAGGACTTCTGTTGATATTCTCCTTGATTCATTTAACTCAAAAGTTAAGAATGTTATTGATGCGGATGTGGCGGGAAGATGAAACTTGAATTCACTATAGCATCTATAAAGACAGCCTTCATGACACCTTCCGCTCTTTTAATGTGAAACTAGCCACAGCTAGACAGAATTTTTTCTCAAACCTTATAAACAATAACTTAAACAACCTCATACTTTTTTGCCACTGTTGAGAGACTAACAAACAAGTCAAATAATGAGAAAGAACCAAATTGCCTATCACAGCTATGCTGATGATACACAGATTTACCTAGCCTTATCGCCAAATGACCTTCAGCCCATTGACATTACCTCTGCCAATGTATTGAATGAGCCCATTTATTGATGAAAATTAATAGCTGGATATGCCAGAACTTTCTTCAGTTAAACAAGGAAAACAATGAAGTCATTGCATTTGGAAACAAAGATGTAGTTTTTAAGGTGAATGCATACCCTTGACTCTTAGGGGTCAAACAAACTAAAAATCAAGTCAGGAATCTCAAAAGCAGTAACTAAATCAGCATACTATCATCTAAAAAAACTTTGCAAGAATTAGTTGTTTTGTTTCCGGTCAAGACTTGGAGAAACTTGTTGCCTTTATCACCAGCAGGGTGGACTATTGTAATGGTTCTCACAGGCCTTCCCAACCCAGACAGCAAGCTGTTTCGGTCCAGATACGGCCCACATCTGGCCCGCATGGATTTCACGCGGGCCAGATGTGGGCCGGATCTGGGCCCGAAACTGCTTGCTGTCTGCGAAGAAGACCATTAGACAGCTGCAGCTCATCCAGAACGCTGCTGCCAGGATTTCACTAGAAACAAGAAAATCTGAGCATACCACACCAGTCCTCTGGTCCTTACACTGGCTTCCAGTTACATGTAGGATTGATTTTAAAAGTATTTTTACTCGTTTATAAATCACTCAATGATTTTGGACCAAAATATATTGCAGATATGTTCACTGAATATAAAACCTAACAGACCACTCAGATCATTAGGATCGAGTCAGTTAGAAATACCAAGGGTTCACACAAAACAAGGGGAGTCCCCCTTAGTTAGGCTACTATGCCGCCCGCAGTTGGAATCAGCTTCCAGAAGAGATCAGATGTGCTAAACATTAGCCACATTTTAAATCTAGACTCAAAACTCATCTGTTTAGCTGTGCATTTATTGATGAGCACTGTGCAATGTCCGAACTAATTGCACTGTATTTTATGAAAATCATTTTCTATATTTAACTGTTTAAAATTCGTTTAAAAAAAAAAGTCAATTTTTAAAATCATTTTAAAAAGTTTTAAAATTGCTTGTTTTATATTATTATTTTTTTATTATTTTTTTCTTCATGGTTATTTTACTTTCTTTTATGTAAAGCACGCTGAATTACCATTGTGTACGAAATGTGCTATGATAAATAAACTTGCCTTGCCTTACTTATAGTGTTTCCAAGTGAACCATTTACCTTTAAAATCTGTACTAAAGTCACTGCACTAAAATGACTCTTCAGAATTACTGCAGGGGCATCATGCACGTCATTATTTTTAAGGGGACACAAGTTTGGGGGGGGGGTCGTCCTGTGACACACAACAGCCACAACAGCTTATGTTTTATTTATTTTTTCCTTTTTATTTGAAACATTTCTCACCTTTATAGATTGTTAGTTGATCTGTAGTGGGTTGATGGTCAAAGTGACAAGAGCCTAATAGCTTGTAATCTATTAACACTATACATAAAAAACTGTCTGTTTACTTAAATAACAGATATGGGTGTCGTGCCGTAAACATGTTTAATACGACTGACTTTATATTTATTGTGATTTTAACATTGAAAGTTAATGTGAATAAAAACATCATAAGTTCAAAATCCACTTGGCTCAAAAGTCTCAAAGTCACTTTGAATGGGCGTGACACCTCTGCGCAAGTGCACCTAGGGAAAAGCTGATTTAAACGCAAAGGATGCTCACAAAAAAATTTTGTTTTTATTTAGTTATTAGAAGTTAATTAACATACATGCTCACTGAACATAAACTGTTCCTGCTGGGGTTTATTTTGTTATAATCACCAGCTGACTACACATTTTCCCTTACTTAATGCATAGAATAGATAGGCCTACTGAGGAAATAATTAGCCCTGTCGTTACTGGACATAAATAAATATATAGTTATTGTAATAAATTTTGTTCTACTCACCAGAATCAGTCAGACTGAATCTCCTGTATCTGGTCTATTCCCTGTTGATGATCTGAAGTGAAAAAGTCCAAAGTCTGTATCTGTTTGTGCCAAAACATGCCAAAAAGCCTCAGACAGAGACACAAATGGAAAGTTCTTATTTACCATGGGCCTTTTAACAGCCAAACCCGATTTCTGAAGAATTTTTAAATACATTGACGATCAATCTAAATAAGAATCATTTTTAAGTAGTTTAAAATCAGTTTGATGGTGTAGAGAGTTGTCTCTCCTTAAGAAGGTTGTCTCTAGGATGATCGTTTGTGTGAGTATGCACATGTTCTCAATTCTGATAAGCCGTTTTATTCCACACGGATCCGGCATTTTTGGGAAGGTGAAACCGCTATATTTTTTTGAAACCGGGTCCCAGAGTGGATAAATCTGAAAAACGCCGTCTTTGCGTTTTTGTGTGGACAGCGAATCCGTGTATTTTCTGAAACGATGACGTCATCAGCCCACGTTTCGCCCCTAGTCAAACAATGCTACGTCACGTAACAGCAACAAAAACATGAAAAAACACTGAATGACTGTCTTTTTATTATCTAACATTAACACATATTAATAAATGTAATGTTCCATGTTCGTTTGTATACCACATGCAAGGTTCATGCGCACAGTCCAAGTCTTCTTCTCCATTTTTAGTGTATCTCTGTGGCAGAATTACAGTGCCACATGCTGGTCCGGCATAGATAGTACATCGTTTTGTGTTGGTTTTGTGGTTTCGTGTGGACACACATTTCTTGAGACGAGGGGGAAAAAAAAGATCGGATAGGAAAGCTCTGGCTTCGTGTGGACGTAGCTTAAGATTCTGCTAGAGCGCCACTAGTGACCAAACATGGGAAAGCAATCATCATTCATCAGACACGAATACAACGATGTGCTAAATCTTAATGAGCATCAAATATAAACTGAAGAACGAACTAATGGTCATGCATTTATGCATTTATTTTTGTGACTGCACTGCTCAGTTCTCATATGTCTCATTCTGAAACTTATCAGGAAGGATGTGTTTTTAACCGAAAACCCACATCCATGATGTATTTAAGCCTCATCTCATTTAAACATCAGCCTCATCAGTGGGTCTATATAAGCCAGCACTAAGCACTCGCACATTGTCTGGTCTCGTCTATGGCCATATCAAGTTGGATTTACACTTTTGTACTCACCTCTGTTACCGGTGTTCCTGTCTGTCTTCTCCTGCACTCCAGCGATCCCTGTTGCTTCTCAGCCTTGTGGGAAAACAAGAAAAGACTATCAAGTTGGCCAACTAAGTTCCATTGCCTACTCCTTTGAACTTATGAATAAACATAGAATGCAAAAGCAATATGAAGTGATTTGACTGTAAAATATTAATAATGTTATTGCCAGTGGGATATTGTCACAAGCTCACCAGTGTATGTCTTCCTCACAGTTCACAATCACAGCACCTGTCTGCCATCAGCCTCATCAGTGGGTCTATATAAGCCAGCACTAAGCACTCGCACATTGTCTGGTCTCGTCTATGGCCATATCAAGTTGGATTTACACTTTTGTACTCACCCTCTGTTCTCTTACTGACTGTTCACCTGCTCTTGACGTCTTGATCTGCTGCCGCTCATAAAAATACATAAAGAAACCATGCTTAAATAGTTTTTAAACCTGCTCATATTAGATTTTATTACTCATGCAACAAATTTGAATGATTGAGTCTAACAGACTAAAGATTTAATACAATTTCAACAGTGAACAGCAGAAACTGAATGATGGTGTTGTGTTTGCAAATATGATATTCTCTGTTTTCCCAGTGGTCAGAAATGAGTCCAAATAATTTTTAAATGATATGAAAAGTTATATGAAAGCATGTTTATTTCATAAAGATGCATAAAGTAATAAACAATTTGACATATGACATCACATTGAGGAGATTACGGATGTTACTAAAACAGACATACAGAGCCATATGTTTATTTTCATTTAACATTTTACTTTTAATACTGCTTACAGATTGACTGATTAATGGCAGTGGTTTTTGTAAAGCATTATTCTCTGGCAAGCAAAAAAAAAAAAAAAAAAAAGATTTTTTTAAGGTTGGATACTTTGTAACTTGTAGGTGCAGGGCTGCAGGTCAATTAAGGAAATCTACGTCTGAAGGATCGGTGTTTGTTGCTACTGTCCACACGATATTCTGTTTCTGAATTCATAAACCAGAATGACCCACCCGGCCACGCCCACCAGAGCAGAGAGGAGCAATTGGATCAAAGCCTCAGTAAAACCACAACAGCGACTGCCTTATGAGAGAGAGAAAAAAACAATGTTAGAAAAACAGGTGAGTTATCTCATAGGTCTTCAACCCTACTCCTAGGGAACACACTGTCCCACAAAAGTTGTTTACAACTGCTTTTCCTGACTTTCCAAGTGATCCTAAAGACCTTGATTAGATGTTTTATTATGACTGCAGCTAAACTCAATAGAAACCTACAGAACAACAATTATGGGTTCCCAGAACGCTTCTCTGTTGGTTAGCCAGGAAAGTTTTTCTTAACATAAATAGAATGTTCCCTTTAGGTTAGGTTCCAAGAACTTTCTTTCTCAGTAGATTCTGCAAACGTTCCTCTAACCTAAAGGGAACGTTCTATTTACATTCCTAGAAAGTTCCCAGAAAGTTCCCCTGAAGGTTGCAAGAACATTCTCCTAACCACTTTACTCCAAATAACCGCTGCTGTATGTCGGTAATCATCTAGCACTCCAGTGTCAGGTAGAGTATGTGGCATGGAAGATGGACGGATGTGTAATCAGTACTACAAAACAAGTCTTGTTTTTAAACTATTGTTTAATCATTAAAGATAATCAGAGCACACATCTAACCATCATAAGGAGCATTACATGAGATTGAATTATCCATTGTATAGCTACCATGTACATTTACGCTTATAAGCATCTAAAAACAATGACTTCAACAAAAATATTAGGTTTTAAAAAAGTTAATTTTATTTTTCCCATACATTATAAATGAATAACTTTATTTGACTTTAACTAAGATAACCATACATTCATTTATTACCACTGATATAAAAAGTATGTGCTAATATCATATTATCTTCACTTAGACGTGTCAAATCTCTCTGAAACCCACAGTATTTACTCTCGTATATTAATTATAAGTATTTATCAATAAAGAGATAAACGAATGTTAGTCAGTCAGTAAAAAAACAAAATGTCCATTCATTTTAAAAAGGTGCAATATGAGAACTTTGTAAAATGCTAACTTTATTCTAATAGCACTGAAAGCGAACGTCCCACCCTCCCTGCAAATCGCTGTCCAAAGCCACGCCCCCTGAACCCGTAAACGCACACAGACCAGACAATCAGAGACAACATTACTACAATAGATCACTCACCGGTGAGAAAACTTATTTAGCGGAAAGCTTGGATTGATTACTTTGATGTCTACACTTTATTAAAAAAGCTTAGTTCCGACATTAAGTTCTGCCAAAAATTGTTTGTTTATGATTTAAAAAAAAAAAACACATTTCAGCATTAAAATAATAAGAAAACATCTGCAAAGTTTTAATTAGTTTACATGGTTATGACAACTGAAAATTACCTACAGGGAATGTTCCGGGAGCATTCTCTGTAGGTTATAAAAATAAACATTAAAAATAACCTACAGGAACGTTCTCTATAGGTAATAAAAATAAAATCTAAAAATAACCTGCAGGGGGGAACGTTCACTGTAGGTCATAAAATTAAACCTAAAAAACACCTGCAGGGGAAAGTTCTGGGAATGTTCTCTTTAGGATATTAAAGGTGTCATATGACGTTGCTAAAAAGAACATTATTTTGTGTATTTGGTGTAATGAAATGTGTTTATGTGGTTTAAGGTAAAAACAACAACAACAAAACTATTTTCCATATAAGTACATTATAATTTCTCTCGTGCTGTGCCCTGCCTGTTCTGAACCGATTTTTACAAAAGCTTATCGTTCTGAAAAAGCAAGGTGTGCTCTGATTGGCCAGCTATGTTGTTTTTCGCCGTGTGTGTGACTGAAATGTTACAACCCTCACACTGTACTGTGATGCTGTCTCCCAGGCCAGCAGAACGAGACTCAGTCCAGCTGCTCTGCTCGAGCCCATCCCATCATCAGTTCTCCTTTAGCAGTTCAGGCAATGTACTGTTAGGAGTAACTGAATAACATGGGATATTGGTTTATTTAGCGTTAGAGGGAGTGTAAGGCACGCATATAAACCGAATAACTTAAGCTATTTTGTGGATTAGTGCGTACTAGAGACACGAACCGTTTCAAACGATTCAGTTCGATTTGGTGAACTGGATCGACAGATTCACTGAGAAGATCCGGTTAAACAAAAGATTTGTTCGCGATCCGGACATCACTAGACGAGGCAAAAACCAATGAAAACCCATTAAAAACGAGGCATTTGTTGCATCCAGTGGGGACATAAATATTGATTATAATGACTTATACTGTCTGTTTTACACATTGCGTATAGCGCTGCGTAACACATTAAAGCATGTCTGCATTGGTGATGGGGAGAAACAACAAAACAAGCCTACTCTACACTGCTGAAAACTCGTGTTTGAATCATCATTGGCAAATTAATTTAAATATATAAAAACGTAACGTTACTTACAGGCTGCGAGTCAGAAGCGCCATGTCCTTGCGAAAAAGTTGGAAACCGCCCCACATTATAGAAGCAGACTTTGTGCATAGAAGCATTTTTTTTTTTTTTACCTTTATTTATATAGTGCTTTAAACAAAAAAGATTGTGTCAAGCAACTGTGCACACAAAAATTTATTAGGAAAACAGTGTATCAATAATGCAAAATGACAATTAAAGGCAGTTCATCATTTGAATTCAGTGATGGTTCAGGAAACAGTCCTCATGCTCCATAAAATGGTTGAACTGTTCCGGAACAGTGTTTGTAAATACAACTTAACCTTTTGAGCAGTACAGTCCCACATATGGATTCTTATTTCCGTGCCCCTGGGAGTATGGTCCCACATATGGGATTTAGAACGTTCGGTGAGGTCGCATAACTGTCAAATTCAAACTGTTTCGCGCGTTGGCTGGCACTGAGCCAGAGAGAGACGTGCACTGTTCTTGTCATATTATCACAAACTATGCAGTGTTCTTAATTTAATGATGAGTTTTTTATGTTTATGGTATTTGATTTTTTGTAAATAATTGTAAAACAATACATTTAGAGTTTGAAAAATACACACATATGTCTATGAAAGCAACAACAACAATCCATTCAAATTTAATTTTGCAGATGTTTTTTATTTAGGGGTGCACCGATCAAGATCGTTAATGCGCATCTCGTCAGTAAAGCCGGTTCTCTAATCAGCGGTAAATTCCATCAGAGCCGTTGTTAACTGACAAGCTGCGCAAATAAACGCTGATAATGAACGTGGATTTGTGCAGCTTGTCTAACTGACAAGCTGCGCAGTAGTAACAGCTGCTCTATGTGAAATCATGCACCTGATGGAATGTACCGCTGATTAGAGAACTGGCTTTACTGATGAGATGCGCATTAACGATCGGGCCGATCTTGATCGGTGCACCCCTAGTTTTATTCATATCAGATACACATAGTGTAAGTAACTACAAAACTCACTCTATTCTTCACCCAGTTCACCGGCCACTTATTACGAGTATTTCAGTAGAAATTGATGAATTTGCGTGCTTTAAATCCGACTGAAAAGGACTCTCTGAACTGCAGCGCGAAACAAACATTGCGGCGCCCATCTCACATTACAGATTACGATCAAGATTATTTACAAAGGTTTTTTAAACGACCAAACACACTCATTTACACATATTTGTGAATCAGAATATCAGATTGTCCATGATATGGTATGCAAATGGGTGAATATTTTAGAAAAAAAATGAAATAAAAGCGATCCATCTGTCATGCAGTGTTTTCGAAGTGAATTGTCACGGGCCTCAAATCTAGGCCCGAGCCCGGCCCTGGCCCGAGACGCTCAGGGCCCTAGCCCGACCCGTGTCCGACAGCTCATCAGAATTATCAGCCCGAGTTCGACACGAGCCCATAATATGTTTGTTTTATTTTTCTATTTTTATAATATATTAAATAATCTATTGATATAATTCAAACGCATGTTTTCTGTTTCTTTGTGTTATGTTTTTATCATTTCTTTATCAAGTTGATTTAGAAAAATGTTTGGAGCATTTTTTTTAAAATGACGATTAACGTTAAACAGCCGAGCCGACAGCGAGTAGCCTAAAACATATTTAATCAATTTAAACCTCTCAAATTAATGCTAATACTTATAAAATCCATATATAAAACACTTCAAGCATATCACACCAGTTTAATAAATGTTTATTTATTAAACCACAGTGAGTAAAAAAAAAAAGAAAATCGAAATACTGAGGTAGGCTCGCAACAGCGCTCGCAAACGAAATGAGAAATAGCCTACAATCTAAACAAATTAAATTAATTAAAAACAAACTTGCAGGTTATCTTACCTCAAAAAATGCACCACAGAATATGGTCCATTCTTTTTTCCATTAGTTTCCAACAGTTAAACGAAAATAAAGTCCAGTCAAATGAAAAGTTAGAACAGTCTCTTACAGAGCATCGTGGAGAAAAAGAATAGCCTCCAGAGTGGAAGGTTTTAACCCAGTCCTCCTCTCTTCTATCACTCTTCCCGCTGCGCTGAAGACACGTTCGCTGCTGCTGCTGACGGGACACTAAACACAGAGCGAGCCAGTCTTGACAGTTGCGGTAGCAGGGTCTCGTGCTGTTTACATTTACATTACTTTAGAGGCCTCTAATAGCTACTACTACAAATAAGTGGATATAAGTGAAGTATAATCGTGGGTCGCGCTGACGGAAAAGCGTGCGTGCGCGCTTGAGACTGTCATCTCAGTATGTCAGTTTAATTATAACGGGTTGAATTATCAGATTATGAATGGTATGAGGTTATGAAATGTCTTTCTATGTTTGTTTTTCTATCGTCGATGTCAACTTCTCATTTTTTTTTATTTAATGTCTAAAAATATAAATAGAAGGATAACCCAAAAAAGGCCGAGGCCCGGCCCGCATGTGAGCTATAACGTGAAAAATTGGCCCGAAGCCCGGCCCTAGGGGCATAAATAAGTCGGGGCACGTTGGGCTCGGGCTGAAATGCAGGGCTTTAGTTAGTCGGGGCATGTTGGCATAAATAAGTCGGGGCCCGTCGGGCTCGGGCTGAAATGCAGGGCTTTAGTTTGAATAACGGTCGCCTGACAAAAAAACTCACTCTGGGGGGACCGCTAGCATATTTTAAACTCACCACTGAAAAGGTTAACCACTGATTTCTAGTCCTGTCCTCTTTTGGAAGGCCAAACAAAGTAGTTTTGATTTCACAACTAACGGAGTGTCTCCACAACATGGCGAGAATAAAGGTATGCCGTCATTCTTTGCGTTAACATTTGGGCGGGATTATGCAAATCTTCCCACAGTGACGTAGAGCTGTGGGGGGGGTGTTAGAACAAGCCGTTTTAGGGGGGTGTGGTTGACTGTTAAACTTTTATAAAGAATATCTCTTTGGATTTGAGACTTTAGTCTTTGCAACTTTACAGATCTTCTTTATTCACCAAGAGCTTGTAACACTCCAAAGAGAAAGAAAAAATTGAAATCGCATCATATGACCCCTTTAATAAAAGGTCTGGGGAAAACATTTTGCACTCTGAAGGTTACAGTATGACGTCTGTACACTGTAAGTTTTAATTGCACATAATATGAGCCCTTTGTATCACATTGGCTGATTATTCACTGACAGCTAATAAACAGTCATTGTCAAAAGTGTGAACTCTTCTCACCACTGACAGTTACAGTGAATCTCTTATATAATGTTTGTTTGTTGCTGCTGATCTTCACTTTATAAACTCCAGAGTCTGTGGTTCTGGTGTTTGTGATGGTCAGAGATCCAGTCTGATCCAGCTTCAGTCTGTCTTTGAATCTCTCTTCATTATAATATAATGGTGAGCTCTTGGCCTCTAAAATCATGTTTAGCTATGAGTTTTTCTTCATCTCCCAAACCTCCACACTATCAGCTCATCTCCTTGTATTTGAGGAACATCAAGAGTGACACGATCTCCCACCGTCACTGACACACTCTTCATTTCAGCTTCAGCCCCAGCAATAACAGATGGAGACTCTACAAATAAACAGATTTATAGACAGAGATTAAACTTTAAACACAGTTCCTGGCACTATATGAAGTTTACAGTCAGTTTACATATTATGGTTACTACACAAAGCATTTAAGAGTCTATATTAAGTTGTTTATGGTATTAATCTAATTCAAGTACTATATTAAATTTGTTCTTTAAATGCATTCCTTTATTTAAATGTATTCATTATTTAACATACACATATATGCACATATATATATATATATAATATATATATACACACACACACATACACACATATACATATATATATATATATATATATATATATATATATATATATATATATATATATGTGTGTGTGTGGTGTGTGTGTGTTGATTCAGTTTGCTCCCTATACAGGTTAAAGAGGGGCAAATGCACAGGTGCACAATAAAGTTAATGAACAGCACAGACCAATAATAAGATTGATGGCAGGAAGCAGAAACACTTATTGACGTGCTCACACACTCAAGGATGCAAACAAACTGATGGACTATATTGTCACACCTAATTTGCCCGTTTTGAATGCGTTTTGTTGAAAATAGACTTCAGAAAAAGAGAATTAACATTCAGTGATTACATGTGTTGATCGAGCCTGAGTAAAACAAAGCTGCTGTCTGTCTTCACTGCAGACAAATGTTTGCCAAAACAAGGCATATGTAGGTTAATACAAGTATTCTGTTGGAGATGAACAAGTTATTTTAATGAGTTGTCTTATTTCATGTAACAGCACAGGAACATTTTACTATATGAATCACTGCACTTGTCTGTGTTCAACAGATATAATTACTATTTTGTAATTCTATACAATAACTGATCCTGCTTTGAATAATTTCAATACTAATACCAGTGGAAACTAAAAATATCTGGCCATAAGTTTTGTATGAACTTTTCTTCTGTGTTTGATTTTGAGTTGGTTTTCACCTGTTTCTAGATCAGTTTCCTCTGTCTGTGTTCAGTGTTTTACATGGTTTTGCACTGATTAATTGAGTTGTGTGTGACCTGTGTCTCAGTTTTCAGTTATTGGATTGGTTGAGTATTAAAGCTCCTGTGTTTCTGTTGGTTCTTGGTCTGCTCTTATTGCATTATACCTTATGTGTTCTTTTCTTGTACCATGAGTGTTTTTTTGGCTCTGTGTTATTGTGTTATTCTATGTTATTTACTCAATATGGTATTATCTTACTTCTAATATTATGCATAATTATGAAAAGAAAGCAATATACTGATTAATATGCTGAGTTATTCCCAAATACTGGATGTCATAAAGAGGGTCGGATGTATAAAGGCCCTCCCATTGGGCAGTACTAGTAGTGTTGAACAGGATTGGACACATAAAAGACCTCCCACTGGGAGGTCCTGGTAATATTCCACTAAGTTGTATCTGTGAACTAAACTAACCTCTGAAATGCACCTGTGAACTACAATAACCCAGTGAACTTTGGGTGATTTCCAAATGCTGACATCAGTAGTAAACAGACTTGGGGGGGATGTCTCACGTGACCATAGCCAACCAATAGGGAGAGATTGTTGATTTGGCCGAATTCCACCATTAGGAAAAATATAGTTATAAGGGGTGGCAAACCGGGCAGGCAGTGGCAGTTAAAAACCGAAACTACCTAATAAGGTATAGAGATAAAGGTATAAAACGAGTGCGCGGGCAGACAGAAAACTCAGATGCGGTGCCCGTCATCTCGGCTTTGTTGCGTTGAGTAATAAAGTCTATATTCCAACATCTGGAACTCCGTCTCCCGAGTCCTTATTAATCTGAAGAAATTCAAGAAAATCATCAGCCCCGAGACACGACAGTGTTTAATAAAAACTTTGTACTGCTGCACTTATATCATTTACCTCATCCCTGCTTTAACCGGTAAATTACAATTGTGTGTGAAATATCACTCAATGTGAATTTATTTCTAAAACTCTAGTATTCAATCAGTATCACACTCCACATCATGCTGTTGTGCTGAATATCAGTCATGTGATCACCTGGGGCTAGGGCTGGAAAAATAATTTAATATCAATATGTATCGCAATATAATTTTTTTCAATAACGTGATATGATTTTTTAAACACATTTCCGATATTTCGATGTACACTACCAGTATTCCACATACATGATTTATTTGTGGCGTTTGACTTGTTGAAAAAACATGAGCACTGCACGTTTCAAAATCAAAACACGCCGTGGGTGTTTTATATGAAACGTATTTCTGAAGGGAAATGACTGTCTTCAGTAAAGTTTGGATGGCATTTTTATTTTATCTGATAAAGTAGCGTTCATGAGCGGAGCTACAGTGATTACAGCGTTACTGGAGAGAAACCGCTAGTTCTACCCATAGACTGTATCTCACAGCGCCTCCTGCTGGCAGACAATCAGTTTGCATTCAAGTCTGTCTCCAGCAACATGCTTTTTTTTTTTTCTATCTGCAGCACTTTTCATACTCTTTATACTGTTTTGTTTTTGTTTTCAATCTATAAGAATAATCAGCTACACTACCAGTCAAAGGTTTTTTGAACAGTAAGATTTTTAATGTTTTTAAAATGTTTTTTTTTTTTGTATAATGTTTTTTCTTTTAAAGAATTCTCTTCTGCTCACCAAGCCTGCATTTATTTGATCCTAAGTACAGAGGCAAAACAGTTTAATTTTCAAATATTTTTTTCTATTTAAAATAACTGCTTTATTTCAAAATGAAGTTTCTTCCTGAGATCAAAACTGTATTTTCAGGCATCATTACTCCAAGTCTTCAGTGTCACCTGATCCAGAAAATCATTCTAATATGCTGATTTGGTAATTATCAATATTTAAAACCATCCTTTTTTTCAGGATTCTTTGATGAATATAAAGATCCAAAAGATTAGCATTTATCTCGAAAAAAAAGAAGCTTTTGTAATATTATACACTATTCCATTCAAAAGCTTTGAGTCAGTATGATTTCTTTTCTTTTTTTTTTGTAAAGAAATTATAGATTTTTTTATTTAGCAAGGATGCTCAAAATTGGATTGATCAAAAGTGATGATAAAGACATTTATAAACGTTATAATTTCTATTTCAGATAAATGCTGTTCTTCTGAACTTTCTATTCATCAAAGAAACCTGGAAAAAATCTATTATAATCTACTATTTTTTAAGCAGCAAATCAGAGTATAAAAGAATGATTCTGAAGGATCATGTGTGACTGTAAATGATGGTAAAAATATAGCTTTGAAAATCACAGGAATAAATTTACATTTTAAAATATTTTTCAAAATATAAAACAGTTATTTTAAATACTAAAAATATTTAAAAATGTTACTGTTCTTGCTGTATTTTGGATCAAATAAATGCAGGCTTGATGAGCAGCAGACAATGTTTTAAAAAACATTAAAAATATAATGTTCAAAAACTTTTGACTGGTAGTGTATATTAGCATATACTGTAGTTTTGAAGTTAAAGATATTATATTAATTAGGTGAGTCTGAGACGATTATTTGACAGTGATTTCACATTTATTGTTTGTATGAAGGCTAAATATAAAAAGAGAAAAAAAGAAAAAGAAAAGCTGAACGTTAACTTATTTGTGCCTTTTTTCCCTAAAATATTATATAAATGAGGTGTCATAGACTTAGCAAATTCACTTTTTCATAAGTTTTGAATGCACAGACATCTGGTTGTGGGCATTCTTGAAGGTTTTTTCCAAGGCTTTTTAATAGTATTCTATCGATATCGGAATTATATCGTATCGACCAAAATTAAGAAATATACCGTGATATAAATTTGGGCCATATCGTCCAGCCCTACCTGGGGTCCAATCACAACTGTGATGATATTCAGAACAACAGCATGACTGCACAATATTGTGAAACTCCTGTAATACTTCAGTATATATATTTTGCTGGCTGCACTTTAAATATCAATTTAGTAAAGTTTAATAAAAACAACAAGAAACTTCAAACATCTTATTCAAATATAATAATATCCTCACCATAGACAGTTACTCTGAAGTTCCGATTTGAGGTTCCAGTTTTGTGCCTGATTTCTGCTTCATAAAGTCCAGAGTGATAGGTTCTGGTGTTTGTGATGGTGAGGAGATCCAGTCTGGTTTCAGCTGCAGTGCTGCCTTTGAATCTCTTACCATCTTCATATGAGATTACATTTCCATCAATCTGAGCAATGGTGGAAAGTTTCTCTCCAAACCTCCACAGTATCTCAATAATTCCTTGTATTTGAGTGAGATCAGGGTTTAGAGTGACAGAATCCTCCCTCCATCACTGACCTCACTTTCATCTGCATCAGCATCAAACACACCTGCAGAACAACACAAAACAGTTTCTCAGAGATAAACAGTGTTTGCTGTTAGTTGTGGTGAAAGCATTTTGTGAAATGAGAAAACGCGTTGCATTCACGCGATAAACAGACTCTGTCTACTCAATGCTCATCATTGCAGCCTTTCATGTGATGGGAAAAGATCTAAAAAATTATGCTATAATCAACACTTCCACCATTCGTTAATCTCGACAGCTGTAATAGTAAAAAACAACGTAGTAAAAGTAAAATTTCCACATGTAATACGTATTTCTAATAAAAAGATCTCAGGCCAATCACAACAGTTGGCGTTTTACTCTGAGTCTCACAGCAGACACGCCCCTTCAAAACAGAGCATTCAAGCCAGAGAACTAAAATCGGGATATAAAAATGTCTTTTATTTCTAAACTTTAAATGTAAAAATCATACTAAACATATAAGTACACCTCAGGAAAACATTTAAAAAAAAAAAACATTTAAAAAAAAAAAAGAAAATAAATCCACATCATGGGACCTTTAAGGTTTGATCATAATATGTGTGGACTCATATTCAACATTTAAATGAATGTGAAGATATAATTTTGCAGGCCAAAATCTTATTTATCCAAAGCATTTATCTTGAGTGTCTTTTTCATTTCTATAATTTATTTATGGTTGCAGTTAAACAAGTGATGTTTTTAAAGTGTTTGTTTTATCATCCATCATATCACGACACTAAATGTCTTAATTTCATAATATATATTATTGTGAAAATGTAGACATACAATTTACAATATTTTTCTTCTTCTTCTTCAAAATAAACATCATTCTTCTTAATGTTATTCATCAAAAAACGTACCACAGTTTTCCAAAAAATTTGAAGCAGCACAACTGTTTCCTACATTTGATAATAAATGAGCTCGGGCTAGTGCGGTGAGGGAATTTTGAGTGGCTCAATATTTATATTTATATTATATATAATAGATATATATATATATATATATATATATCTATATATATATATTTATATATATATAATATATATATATATATATATATATATTAGGGCTGTCAAATGATTAATCACGATTAATCACATCCAAAATAAAAGTTTTGTTTACATAATATATGTATGTGTACAGGGTATATTTATTATGTATATATAAATACTACACACACATAAATTATATATATTAGAAAATATTTACATGTATATTACATTTATATATTTATATTATTATATTTTTATATTATATATAAAATATATTTAATATATAAACATAAACATATTCTTCTTAAATATATACATGCATGTGTTTGTATTTATATATACATAATAAAATACACAGTATACACACCATATTATGTAAACAAACTTTTATTTTGGATGAGATACATCGCGATTATTATTTGACAGCACTATTATATATATATATATATATATATATAATATATATATATATATATATATATATATATATATATATATATATACACACATACACACTCCTACAAACACACAGTCCATGTGTACAGTAGGTGGCCTATATTAGTGAGCTATAGGCTACATACATGGATTTATAGGCCAAAATGCCAACATCTCACATGTTAGACCTATATTGTCATAAGTAAAAAAAAAAAAAAAAAAAAAAAATGTATATAAATATATATTCTTTAATAAAACAGCATGCATTTTTGATACGCACATACTTTGTTATTTGTTACCTGTCCTTTCTTTTGACAGATAAGTTCTTGGGAAAAAGATATCTGTCTGTACACTGATTAAGAAATTGTTGCATGTTTTATAAATTATTTCCTTTATTTTAGTAAAACGGGAGGCACTGTATAATTTTCACTTCCATTATTTAGGCCTAATTAACACAAGAAACAAATAAATTAAACCTGGCCACAATTTAGCTAAATCATTGAAACCGAAAAGAAGTGATGGATTAATAAAACATCCTCACACTTAAAAAAGAAGTTCTTTCATTATAATCAACAAAGTTCACATGATTTAAAAAGAGCTTCATTAATTGACAACTTCAGTAATTTTAAAGGGAGTCACCTTTACTTGCTTTAGTACAATTATATATTTATATAAACTCAAAAAGAAAAAAAAAATTGCAGCCAACATTTAAATACAGGAGTGTACCCTATTCTTTTAAAATATCGGAGTGCAAGATTTACACGTCGCAACATTTATTCTTATTTGTCTACATATTTCATCTTCATTAAAAATATTGTTTGGTTTTATTTTGTATAATTGCATGTAAAAAAAATTATTAATTTTGTAATGCATATGCAAAATGTGAAACTGCAATCTTATTCACAGTCTAGCATTTTATAATTATTTGTACAATAATATTTAACCTGCTTTTGTATCTTTATTATTTAATGCAAAATAGATTTATTTAAACAAGTTGCTGAGAGTCATGCATCCATTTAATCTTGATCAAGAACAACTAATGATCAACGAATTAGAGCGACATCAGCCGTTAGATCATTTTAAAACGGTCAAACAGCCTCAATTTACAGGTTATAAACTGCGTCTGTCTCGGTTGTAGACTTGTGAAGATTTATTGTTAATGCAGATCCCATATTGTAACCTAAAAGAAAGTGAAAGTGAAAGTCGTGACATTTGTCAAGTATGGTGACCCCCATACTCGGAATTGGTGCTCGCTGCATTTAACCCATCCAAGTGCACACACACAGCAGTGAGAAGTGAGCACACCGTGAACACACACCTGGAGCAGTGGACAGCTATATATCCAGCGCCTGGGGAGCAACTGGGGGTCTCAGTGCCTTGCTCAAGGGCACTTCAGCCATGAGTATTGAGGGAGGAAGAGAGCGCTGTTCATTCACTCCCCCCTCCCACCTACAACTCCTGCCTGCACCGAGACTCGAACCTGCAACCTTCTGGTTACAAGTCCAAATCTCTAACCATTAGGCCACAGCTATGGAGCGAAATTTTGTGCCAATATTCATCAAACAAATCCAGCGTATTGTAAATAAACAAAAATCTGCTTTGCAAGTAAAAACTCGACTTTCAAACAAACGCAAAGTGATTTGCAAATGCAAAACTCTGTTTGAGAGAAAATGTAGAGGTATGGACAAATATATGTACTGTGCGTTACAACTGTGAGACTCATTTGTGAGGAAACTTGGCTTGATTTTCTCACAATGCATGCAGGCAGATATTCCCCAACATGCGAAAGCAGATTTTCTCACAAATGCAATTGAGCAACTATCTTTTCCAAAAACAGAAGATGGCACTGTCCGTCAATTTATGCTAGTCCCCTGAGACCTGAAACACCTGTTTACCCTTTTCAGGAAAATACAGCAGACCAACATGAGTGGGGAACAGGTGAGTTTCTGTCTTTTATATATAATTAACCATTTAGATGTTTTCACAAAGCGACCCTACTAGTGTCAGTGAAATTCACAATAAGGGCTGTAAAGTTGGTAACATGATTGATTTAGTTCAAAAATCAGTAGTGACATGGTTAAACATTTAACTAGGCGGTCTTTCCCTATAAAAACTGATCCATTCTCCATACCTGTTATCCTCTGTAGGATCACGGGATATAGAATATATACATGTTGATAAAATTGTTCAATGTATAACAAAAATATTGTGTACCAGAAATGAAAGCTTAGACAATTTAATTTAGTATCAGATATATCACCCAAGAGGTCATTAATTATTAATAAAATTTTTGAAGCAAATCACATTATTTAGTACAATATCTAAAACTTTTTAAATGTTTTTAACACTGTGCAATCATTTGTGTCTAAAATAGTTATGTATTTTTTAGATAAGCAACATGATGAATATTTATCTTCTGGTGTCACTCTTGTCCTGTGAATTTGGGAGAAAGACCAAGTTCACGCTGATATAATACTAAATTCAGCATTTTAATAAATAGTGGTTTACCAGTATTTCAGAAGAATAATGTAATGATTAGAAACTAATCTTTGGGGTCGAAGACCGTGCTGGTGTGTTTTGTCCTGTTTTGTTGATGACCACAAAAATAATTGAAAATACAGATACGAGAATGGCATCGTTTGAAACTGCAAAGGGTCAGGGTTTATTTGTGTATAGTCAACAAAACAATGTACTTTTGTAAAATAAAGAAAACAAACAGGGCGCGCTCTCTGCCGTCTCAGCCTCTGGGAACTTTCTTGAATAAAACAACCTGAATCTCAGTAAATATGTGTCTCACATACATGGTACATCTATGTGTAGAAAGCCTAAAATGTCTAATTTTAAAACCAATTCAAATTGAAAACAAATATTCTCTGATTGTATAATCTATATAAAAGTAAGGAGAGGTAAAGATTCTCCTGTTTCACCTCATTATTGCTAGCGCTCTGTTCACATGTTAATGATCTGAGGTCAGCCAGGTAAGCATGTAGATGACCCCGAAAAATGCCATCAAAACGTCAAGCTTCATCATAGAATTTAGCCTACTTTCTTTTTCTGCCCGTTGGATGTTGGTGCGCTACACGGGTGAAGACACACTCTGGACAGCGAGGATATCTTCTCATATTGGTCTGAAAAAGGTAAAACAGATGTTTCGGATCTCAGGGGACTAGCGTAAATTGACCAAAAGCGCCATCTGCTGTTTTTGGAAAATCAAACTTGCTCAATTGCATTTGTCAGAAAATCCAACTTGACGCATGTGAGAAAATCTGCCTGCATGCATTTGTGAGAAAATCAAACCAAGATTCCTCATAAAAATGCAAATGAGTCTCACAGTTGTAAACACACTATAAATATATTTGTCCATACCTCTCCATTTTCTCTCAAATAGAATTTTGTATTTGCAAATCACTTTGCGTTTGTTTGAAAGTCGAGTTTTTCTTTGCAAAGCAATTGTGTTTTATTTGCAAAATGCTGGATTTGTTTGATGAATATGTCACAAAATTCGGTCCATACATGTATTTTGGAGTCAGTCTGTGGTCGCATGCTCAAGAAATATTTTGGTCACACTTATTACAGCAGCGCCGCCATTACTGCGTGCCTTGCTGCTAAAGTGGTAGCAGAAGTAGTGTTTGTGCCGTATTAGGATGTAGCAGATTATAGCTGTACGAAAAGTTATTTTTTATTTAGTTTTTTTAGTACGTATGCTGGTCAGTGATGCCGAGAAGAGTGTATTGTGTGGTTGGCTGTTTTAACAACAGCACAAAACTACAGGCATGGAATAAACCCGTTTGTGAAATCCACGAACCTTTGTTGCACATTGACTGCCCATGTTCACGGCCATAAGGATTACACAGAGTTCTTTACTATTAGCTAGAGATGATCAGTTCAGGTGCCGCTAGGGATCTGTCGCGTCACGTTTACAAGCACCAAAACGGTATTCATTGTTTGAATTTCATAATAAAATTGACAGAATCTGAGAGCTGAGATTGTCGGTCTCCGTGTCCTCTTTGCTTCGCGATTTTTCTGTGCGTGAGAAAATGGATGTGTGGTGTGAGAGCGTGTGAAAAGCGTCAATTGCGTGTGTCTCACATTTTATTGCATTGTATTAGTTTTGAAGAGTAAAAAAAAATCTGTGGGTCTTAACGCAATTACAATCGGCAAGTCGGTCGGACAAAAAGGGGAAAAAAATAATTAATTGGGTTGGTCCTAAATTGACAGGGTCGGTTATGGCAAACAAGAATATTTTTAAGGATGGCCTAATAGTTATTTGAAACTTGTGAAGCTTATGAACATAACAACACAGCTAGTAATGACAGCGTTCGGTTTTATTGTTTGTCATCAATTAATACACACTTCTTAATTACAATACATTACATATTTTATACATTATTACATTATGTTGTCAATATAAATTACCTTTATCAGTAAGTTTTGGCCACTGCCTGACATCATCTACCCAATTTTCCCTTTCACCAGACATTGTATTTAATGAGAAGGATCCGCTTTCATTGAAATGTCATTAGAGGGCACCGGCAAGTGTCACACCGTCACACTTCGCAGGCACGCAGTAATGGCGGCAGGCAAGATGGCGGCGCCCATAGAGTTTGCGGCGGATTTGTGTATATATGTAATGGCGGCAGGCAAGATGGCGGCGCCCATAGAGTTTGCGGCGGATTTGTGTATATCTTTCATAAACATTTTTATCCTCCACGATCAAAAATCTTCATATCGCACACCCCTTCCCTCGGAAGAAATCGCGGACCGAGGGCAGATCGTACCGCAAGGGCTTTAGTGTCGGACCTCAAAGGGGCAGGGACTCAGCCCCCCGCCCCCTGTGCATGCACTGCTCAGAGGTGAGGGTTTAGGTTGCCATTTGGGACAGGGCCAGTGCCCCAAATGAAGACCACATAAGTAGGGGTGTAAGAAAATATCAATACATGTATCACGATATTTTGTTTGGCGCCAAAATCTCAATATTTTAAAAAAAATCATGGCAGTTGTTTCGTTTCAGGTTTATTCCCCGAACACTAGATGGCAGTCTTCATCCTGAGTGACAGGAAATACTAGTATTAGAGCACAGCACTAATGTTAGCTTAAATGTAGTTCGCTGCTAGTAATTGAGGGTGAAAGATATGTCCCCAGCTCATGTTTCGGTGTACAAAGCTGAAATGTGCCGTCATTTAGGCTTTTATGGTAACATCCCACTGCTGGACTGTTGTTCTGGCACCGCCTCAGTTCCGCCGCTTGCCACAACATTTGGGCTTTTGTGGTAACATCCACTGTGGCGCTGGTGCTGCCTCGGTTCCGCTGCTTGCCATGACTCATTTTAGGGGCATTTAATGCAGTTGGTGCGGTGCACGCGTCACAGTTTTCAACAGAGTTTAGCACGGTTTGACGTTTGACATTCATTAGACATACGTTTTTTTTTTTTTTTTTTTGGCCAGTTAAACTCTTTGTTGCTGTTATGTTTTGAGTCCAAACTAACTCAGTCATAAATCTATGCCCCTTTACGTTGCACAAGGCTTAATTTAAACAATTAACCATTTAAATTAACCATTTAAAACTACGCGACATAATATAAAACCAATACTAAGATGTTCATAAAAACATCACTGTTTTTGCACAAAGCTCCGTTTTTTTTTAAATTAGTTTTATAATAATTTTACAACTTTTAATGTAAGCAATAATATAAATCCTTTAAACGACAACACCATTTGATCTAAAGGAATCAAACCAACTAAAATATACAGAGTATTATTCAGTATAATGCACAAGGCATGGTTTTTCAAATTATGCCTTTATTGTTTTTTATATACAGTACTGAATCCCTATTTTTCAACTGTTTTTATATACTGTACACACTTTAATTAATTAAACTGACACCGTTTGAGATAAATGTATCAAACCAAAACTGTAATATATTCAGAATGTTATTGTTTATAATTCACAAAGCTTGGTTTTTCAGATTATGCTTTTATTGTTTTATATTGTTTTATTTTATTAAAGGATCCTGCAAGCACTTTAATTTATCCCCCTTTACTCATACTGCACAAAAAGTGGTTCAATAACGTTGAATGTTACAGGGACTGATTATTGCAAATGCAGATCTCACTTTGTTCTGGTTAAACAATTTTGTTTTTTTTTATTGCTAAGGTTTGCATATGGTGGTGTTCTTAATGACAGCTTTCCTTAAAATATATACTATTCCGAAAAATAAGAAATATCCCAATATATCACTGTCAGGGTGTGGGGCTAGACAGAGGACTCAGATGCAGAGTAGGGAAAAGGAGAATCTTTATTCTCGCCACAAAACACAAAATAACATAAACAATAATTAAATTGCTCAGGTGCACACAGAGATCCCAGAGCTGGCCGGCACACTGCGGACCACTCGCGCTGCCGGATCTCCGAACTCACGGATCCTTAGACGGGAAAACAGAAGGTGAGAATACAGCTTGGACACCACACAAAACACGGGCAAAGACAAAACAATCTACTCATGACGACAGACATTGAGGCAGAGACATATAAGGGAGCTGGGGACGAGCAACAGGTGGGGAAGAATCAGCTCGTGATCTGCGCACCCCCGCCACGATCAGCGCTGATTGCCCAGACCACGAGCTACCAAACAGACAGGACAACACAGACCGCAGGGGAAGCCGAGAAGGCACCCTGCACCGTGACAGTACCCCCCAACCTCAGGAATGCCTCCTGGCATCTCCGGTGGACTCACCATGACGCTGATGAAACTGATCGATGAGAGCGTGATCCAGAATATCACGAGCTGGAATCCAGCATCTCTCCTCCGGACCATAACCCTCCCAGTCTACCAGATATTGGTGACCGCTACCCCTACGCCTCACATCAATGAGCCGCCTTACCGTATAGGCTGGCGACCCCTCGATGAGCCTAGGAGGCGGAGGGGCAGAGGTCAAGGGCTGAAGGGGGGAGCGAAAGGCGGGTTTGATCTTCGAAACATGGAAAAACCGGGTGGATCCTTCTAAACTGAGGGGGCAATTTGAGCCGCACTGACACACCGGACTAAGCACTTTGGCAATAATAAACGGTCCAACAAATTTGGGTCCCAGTTTACGTGAGGGCAGTCTGAAGTTGGTGTCCTTAGTAGACAACCAGACTCTCTGACCACACACGTAAAGGTGGGGGCTTAGTACGGTGACGGTCCGCCGATGCCTTGTTCCTCTCGCCAGTCCGAGTGAGGGCTTCTCTGGCGATCCTCCAAGTACGGAGGCATCTCTGAATAAACGCATGCGCGGAGGGAACACACGGCATCGGATTCTTGAGAGGGGAATAAGGTGGCTGGTAGCCTAAACAGCACTGGAAGGGAGACAAACCCGTTTAGATGAGACCGGGGAGGGAGTTATGCGCATACTCTACCATGGTCAACCTGGAACTCCAAGATGACCGGTTCAGCAGACGCCACACAGTGCAGAACTCTCTCCAAATCCTGGTTGGCACGCTCTGCCTGACCATTGGTCTGCGGGTGATATCCGGAGGATAGGCTCGCAGTCGCTCCCAGCTGTCGACAGAACTCTGTCCAAAACCTAGACACAAACTGGGGACCCCTGTCAGAAACCACGTTCACTGGGAGGCCATGAATCCGGAAAACGTGATCTAAGACAATAGTCGCTATCTCCCTCGCTGACGGCAACTTGGGAGGGTGAATAAAATGGACCGCCTTTGAGAACCTGTCCACCACAGTGAGAACTACCGTCTTGCCACTAGATGGAGGCAAGCCAGTAACGAAGTCCATCGCTATGTGTGACCAGGGCCGCGAAAGGACCGACAACGGCTGGAGTAGCCCTGCTGGGGGTCGATTGGATCCCTTGCCCGCGGCACAAATCGGACAGGCTGACACAAACCGCTGCTTGATTAACCTAAAAGTACGAGTCGCTCCAGGGTGGCAAGCTAGACTAGAAGAGTGGCCCCACTGTAGTACGCTAGTTCGGACTGATTCGGGTACGAAGAGCAGACCCTCTGGGCATCCAGTGGGAACAGAAGCGTCGCGCAGTGCCGTGCGGACCTTGGACTCCACCCCCCAGGCGACCGCAGCCACAACCCGCTCGGGCTGCAAAATGGCCACAGGGAGGGTGGGTCTAGCCTCAGCCTCAAAAACCCGCGACAGCGCGTCAGGTTTACCATTCTTAGAGCCGGGGCGATAAGAAATGGTAAACCTGAAACATCCAAAAAATAAGGCCCAGCGAGCCTGCCTAGAATTTATTCTCTTGGCGGCGCGAATGTACTCAAGATTTTTTTGATAGGTTTTATTGTTTTGGGGGAGTCGCGCTCCCTCTAACCAGTGCCGCCACTCCTCCAGCGCCACCTTAACAGCTAGTAACTCCCTATTCCCGATGTCATAGTTTCCGTTCCGTGGGGGTTAAACGATGAGAAAAGAATGCGCAGGGATGTATTTTCTCGTCCGAAGATGATCTTTGAGACAAAAACTGCCCCAACCCCCACCTCCGACGCATCCACCTCCACAATGAACTGACGAGATGGGTCAGGGGTCGTTTAAAATAGGGGCCGAAATAAAATAGACTCTTTAGGTTCTCAAACGCAGCTTGGGCCTGCGACGACCAACAGAATCGTTTCTTTGTGGAGGTGAGGCCAGTCAGAGGAAGGGGCGATCTGGCTCAAGTTCCGAATGAACCCCGCCTGTAAAAATTGGCAAACCCCAGAAAAGCGCTGGACCCACTCTACGACTATCTGGGGTGGGCCAATCAGCAACTGCCTTTTTACATTGGCGAGATCCATTCGGATACCCTCAGACGACGAGAGAATAAATCCCAGGAACGGAACCGACTGTGCGTGAAAACTCACACTTCTCCAACTTAACGATATAAAACGATTCTCCAGCAGCCGCGTGGAGCACTCGCCTGACGTGCTGGACATGATCGCGCTCGTTCTGGGAGAAGATCAGGATGTCGTCGTCGTGTAAACAAAAACAAACCGATCGACCCATGTCTCGGGAGCACGTCGTTGACAAGTGCCTGAAAGACCGCCGGGAGTTTGGAAAGCCCAAACGGCATAACTAAATACTCAAAATGCCCCGTATGGGTGTTTAAAGGCGGTCTTCCATTCGTCCCCCTCCCTAATCCGACCCAAGTGATAAGCACTGCGGAGGTCCAACTCGTTAAAGATGGTTGCCCCCTGTAGGAGCTCGAAGGCTGATGACATCAACGGCAAAGGATAACGATTCTTTACCTTGATGTCATTCAACCCCCGATAGTCAATACAGGGGCGCAACGATCCATCCTTCTTCTCCACGAAGAAGAACCCCGCCCCCCTGATGGAGAGGAAGAGGGACGGATAATGCCTGCTACCAGAGAGAATCATGTATATACCTCTCCATGGCCTCCCTCTCCGGACCCGACAGAGAGTAAAGATGCCCCTTAGGTGGAGAAGTGCCTGGCAACAGGTCAATCGCACAGTCGTACGGGCGGTGCGGAGGCAGAGATGAAGCTCGGGACTTACTGAAAACCGCTCTCAAATCATGGTAAGCCTCCGGTTACATCCGCCAGGTTAACCAGCTCCTCCTGCAACACAGAATGAGACAAGACTGGGGAAAAGTGCATCACCCAAACACTGAGCTAAACAGAAAGGGCTCCATGCCAAAATAGAACCACGGGCCCATAAAATCAATATGAGGGTTATGCTTAACCAGCCAGGTGTGACCCAACACCACTGGAGCGGTGGGCGAGTGAATAAGGTGAAATTTAATCTCCTCCGCATGATTACCAGATAAAAGTCAGTGTGACAAACGGGGTGGTGTGGGGTAATATTAGTGAGATGGGTGCCACAAAGGGTCCTGGCAGAAATAGAAATAGGTTCGGCCAGCGCGACGGCCGAAATCCCCAGACTTGTTGCCAATCTGGAATCCATGAAGTCGCCCTCCGCTCCAGAGTCAATCAATGCCGAAACCTGGAAAACAGCTCCCCCAAACTGTACTGAAGCTTGAAACTCTGAACGGCCACCAGGTGGCAGTCGAGTAGTAGTGACGCTCACCATGCGCTCTCCCTTGCGTGAAAAGCGTCGCCCTGCCACAGGGCATGCCGCTACCACATGACCCGCCTCACCGCAGTACAGACACAGCTGATTCTCCAGGCGACGGCGTCGCTCTCCTATGTTCAGCTGTGCTCTCCTGATCTGCATAGGCTCCTCCTCCGGGAAGATGCGGCGTTGAGACATCGTGTCTCATGCTGCTCCAAACGCAGCCCTGGTGACATGTTCAAAGGGAATCCCCTCTCTTCGGTGCCAAGATCGGAGGGCAATCCGGGTGTCGACCCGAATGGTGAGGTCAATAAGCTCATCCAAGCCAGAAGGCAGCTCCAGAGAATAGACCTCTTCCTTCACATGCTCAGCCAGGGCCGTGGAGGAAGTGATCCCAGAGAGCCTTCTCATTCCAGCCGCAGGACGTGGCGAGCGTGCGGAACTGAATGGAGTAACCAGACACCGACTGCTCTCCCTGCTGAAGCAGCGACAATGCTCGTGCTGCTTCCAATCCCGCGTGCCGAGCTGCCAAGTAATCAAACACCTTGCGCAACTCCTTCAAGAATGCCTCAAAAGACACAAAAGTCATGCTCGCTGTCCCACATGGCCATCCCCCACTCTCTCGCTTAACCCACCAAGAGAGTGTGGAAAAATGCTACCCTGGATTGCTCCGTGGGGAAACAGGAAGGCTGGAGAGTGAAAGTTAGCGAGCACTGGGACAGAAATGACCGACATGAGTTGGGCTCACCCGAGTATGGAGCGGGCGGATTAAGTCCTCGCGTGGCGAGGAGCGGGTGGGACAGACGGGGCTGCTGAAGGGCTGGCCTGCAGCTGGTCAAGCCGTTCTGCTAGCTGGTTGAGTTGGAGAGAGATCTCTGAGTAAGCGCGCCGAGAAGCCGCGATTTCCTCCTGCTGTTGACCCAGTAGAGAGCCTTGCTGCAGGAGAGCTCGCGCGCAGCTCCGTCTCCTCTGCTGAATCCATTCTTTGGTGAGTAGATTCTGTCATGGTGCGGGCTAGACAGAGGAAAAAGGAGAATCTTTATTCTCGCCACAAAACACAAAATAACATAAACAATAATTAAAAGCTCTGGCGCACACAGAGATCTCCGAGCTGGCCAGCACACTGCGGACCACTTGCGCTGCCGGATCTCCTAACTACGGATCCTTAGACGGGAAAACAGAAGGTGAGAATGCAGCATGGACACCACACAAACCACGGGCAAAAGACAAAACAATCTACTCACGATGACAGACAGAGAGGCAGAGACATATAAGGGAGCTGGGGAACGAGCGACAGGTGGGGGAAGACTCCAGCTTGTGATCTGCGCACCCCCGCTACGATCAGCGCTGATTGCCCAGACCACGAGCTACCGAACAGACAGGACAACACAGACCGCAGGGGAAGCTGAGAAGGCACCCTGGACCGTGACAATTGGTCTGCGCAGACCGGATGGGATGATGGGTGATATCGTACTGCAACCCCTGTATCGTGATACGTATCGTATCGCCAGATTCTTGGCAATACACAGCCCTAGCCAGTGGCGGAAATGGCTACTGGGGGGACTCTAGCTTGGAACGGGTGGAGGGGAGAGGGTGATAATGTAAGCATTATTAATGAACCCTTGTGATTAATAATAAAAAAAAAGGGATAAAAAGCCAATAAATAAATAAATAAAAGTACAATCAAAAATGTTGGAGCACCTTCTGATCAGTGACAAAAAAATAACTTTTCACATTATGAGGGTATATGTGGCTCCTTAAAGTGATCTGAATTTTTATCACGTTAATGTAAAAAATCTTGTGTGATATAACTTGGTTTGTTTGTTTGCTGCTTTTTATTGTATTTGTTTTACTTGTATTTTTTTTTATGTTTTTGCCATGAAAATATCTGACATGGCGCTAAATAAAAATATACTATAATAGGGCTGGGCGATAAAATCAATAACGATAATACATTTCCTTGATAAACGATAAGAGTTCGATAAATGTTCGATTGAACATTTATATATACCTGTGCTGGTCATAATTAGAATATCATCAAAAAGTTGATTTTATTTCACTAATTCCATTCAAAAAGTGAAACTTGTATATTATATTTATTCATTACACACAGGACTGATATATTTCAGATGTTCATTTCTTTTAATTTTGATGATTATGACAACTTAGGAAAATCCCAAATTCAGTATCTCAGAAAATTAGAATATATATATATATATATATATATATTATATATATATATATATATATATATAGAATCAAATCGAATTGGTAATAGAAATGAATCGAATCAAATCGTGAAAACTTGTCAAAACCCAGCCCTCCTCTCTGATGAGTCTTGGTCAAAGTGCTGTGAGATCCAGTGAAGTGCATGCATTCAGCAAGGAACACAAATAACTCTTTTTACAGTCAGATGATACAGCGTTGACAAACAGGACAAACACTGCAGTCAGGTGGTTTTTTAATCTGCAAATCGCCATCATTTACCATTGATTTAGTAGTACTAACTGCATGATATTGAGGTGCTATATTTGTTGTTTTTAACTGTAATTATCGTGATCTAAATGTGTGCTACTATGGAAAACCAATGGTTATGTAATATATAATAATTAAATAATATATGTAATAATTAAATTTCACCATATAATGGTACAGATATGACTGAGTTACAAATATTACTGAATTTGGTAATGAGCATAAATGTACATCTGCATCCTAACCCAAGCTACTATCAAATATGTATCTTTAAGAGACAGGGCTCCACACTGCGACTAAAACAGTATAAATATTAAAAATATTAATTTGTGAGTGAAGTTTTTTGCTGAGGTTGCCACTGGCAACTATATTTACATGTTATGTCTTTAAAAATTTGCATACAATGCCATTTTTACTGATTGTTTTGCGATCACATCATTTGCTAAGTTCAGGTATCAAACTTAGGTGATGCGCATCAAAGTTTTAGTGAAAAAAAAAAAGAGTTTCAAACTAGAGATCGACTGATATGGGGTTTTTCTATAGCCGATGTTTAGAGGTCAGGGTCAGCCGATGGCCGATATGTGCTGCCAATTTTTTAAGGCCGATATCATGAAATTTTCCCCTTCATTTGCATGCTAAAATGTCACACTAATAATAAGTGGATGCACAACATTTATAAATCCCCTTCATTTGCATGCTAAAATGTCACAACCATCTCTCGAATCTTAATTTTGTGCACTGCACGGTATTAAAAAAAAAAAAAATAGTGCTGCAAACTCACTAGCAACCAGCAACATTTGTGTTTGGTATAAATGACACAGAACATCTGAAGTGCATTCTAATTTCAAACTTAGATCACAGTCTGTTCATTATTAAGATTAAGTACCAGTCAACCAAACATATAAAAGGTTACACTGGTCAGTTTAAATAGACCGTAGTATACCAGTACACACTGCTGTTATGCCAAGGACGTTTTTTTGCTCATGTGAAGAGGATGATCTTTTCCATTTAGTTTACATAAAAAAAATAAAATATATATTATAGTTTAACATTTAGATACATTGCGAATATGGAAACATTTGGATATGTGCAGAACGAGACGTGAACAACAACCTCCAAATACATCTAGCCAAACCCGCGCGCGCTCGCTCGTCCGCACGCACGCATGCACTGTCACGATCTAATGCACTGTAAATGCAGGATTTTTTAAAACAAATAGGCCTACCGGAACACAAAAATCAAACATTTTGCAGAACAGGATCAAATAAAGTACTGGTCATAATACTCGCATAAAATGTTTAATGTGAAAAAAGCGGTTCACTGACTGTGCAGCACAGCCACAAGCACCACAGTTACGTTTGGGATAATTTTATTTTTAATACCATAGTGTCATTTGAAAACATTGCAATTGCGTTTTAAAATACAACAACGAGCACCACAAAACCTTTTAAAGAGGCGCATTCAGTGGTATAATGTAAAGTAAAATGTAAGTAAAATGATCTCAAACGTACGGCGCACGTCTCTCTCTCTTCATTTTATCAAATGATCATAATCACATATTCATTTTACAGTCCTGCTACTAGCATTTTATTCAGACTAAAACCCCTTTAATTCGGGTGAGAAAGCTTTTTTTTTCCGAGTGGCTTTTGCACATAATAATACAGCTGCAGACGCATTTTGCAGCATTAAGGTTATTAATTGATTGTTAATTTAAACGACGATCGATCATGGAAATGATCAAATATTGATATCCCTAAATGCAAATGAGTTGCAAATTTTTAAGTTGTAACATGTAAATATATACCCAGCTGAAACTGAAAAAGGGCACCCCCCTCCCTTTTTTTATATCAAGATTATTTAGTAAGCCTGCATTAAAGGAAGAAATGGTCACATCTTCATGACAAATTCAATAACACAACTCAATTCCAGATTATAAGAAACTATAGCCATACCGTTACTATAACATATCCAACATGTATCCGCCTACCTGGCAAAAAATTTGATACTGTGGTGGACCAGGGATGTTGGTCTCCTGAAGGTTTCATATTCACTACACTTTCCCTAAAATATAGCCATCAATGAAAAAATAAATAAAAATAGTGTGAAAAGTACAGTTGCAGCTGAAAAGCATTTCTGAAGGATCACGTGACACTGAAGAGTACTGAACTGGAGTAATGATGCTGAAAATTCAGCTTTGATCACAAAAATTAATTACATTTTAAAATATATTCAAATAGAAAACAGTTATTTAAAATTGTAAAAATATTTCACAATATTACAGTTTTTGCTGTATTTTTGGATGAAATAAATGAAGCCTTGGAATGAATCATAAATTACATTCTGCATGATAAAATATAAAGATTTCACAGTGATCTTCTGTAATTTTTTTTTAGTTACTACTACATTACTGTAGTAAAACCATGTTTTACTACATTTTATACATGTGAGGACGAGCGGAGAGTATACCATAACATGATTAGCCTAAATGTTAATAAATTAAGTGTATCAGCAACAGTGTTTTACTACATTTCATGTGAGTGGTGGGGACAAAAAAAAAAAAAGAAAAAGAAAGAAACCCGCCCAATACGGCAACACTGCACAGGATAATCAACTGTAGAAAAATGCTGTAACTTAGCTAGCTAAACATTTAACCCTTTCACACGTAAGTTTAAAAATATTCTGGCTGACCCCCCAGCGTGAGTTTTTCAAGGCAACCGTTATTTAGAATGTGTCACTTTATGGTTTCCATGGTGACGCGTCATTGCTTGTCACGTGACACACCGCAGCAGCAACAATAGAGCTGAATGAATGATGATCTGCTTTTATGTCATTTTTCCTTTTTTAATTCAAAATATTCACATATTTTTTAGATATGGCATGAAATAACTGATATTCCGATTGTCAAATATATGCAAGCTGAAGTGTTTTGCTGTTTAAACACCTTTACAACGATCGCGTTAGTTGAGCTGTATGCACAGTTCAGAGAATCGGATCTGTTGGATTTACAACACGTGAATTCATCCACTTCTCCCGAAATACATAAAAGTAAGTGGCTGGTGAACTGGGAGAAGAATAGAGTAAACTTTAAAGTTACTTACACAATGTGTATCTGATATGAGTAAAACGTGTCTAATTATAATTGAAAGGATTATTATTGCCTCTTCCTTTGACATCAGTGTGTATTTTACAAACTCTAAATGTATTTTTTTTTTGACAGTACTTATATGTCTGAAACCTAAAATAAACATTATGTGGTTGAAAACACTGAAAAAAGTTGAGATATATGCAGACATCCCAACCTGCAAAAAGTCATTTCAGGGAGGTATCCCCCCCCCCCCCCCCGCCAGAAATGATGATAATTTCACCACAGAACATGACTTTACTAAAAGATATCAAAGCATAAAATATTATTTCTATAAGCTATAGGCCTATGCAATTATTCGTTAATTATGTTTAAATATGTAGATTACTTTTACTATTTATATAAGCCTGCTTATACTATTTATGTAAACTACTTTTATTTATTTTCCATTGAAACTTTAAACAGGTCTAAGGAGTTTGTTGTTTTCTTGTAGCCTTGGCAACTAGCCTGAATAATATGCACATGAAATGAAACATGTCAACTCACCTCAACATGGCTTTTGCAATCATTTAACCCGCCATGTGCAATGTTGAAGTCGCTGTTACAAATAGTGCAGCGAGAAAGACTATCATTATGTTTGACACTACAATACACTACTACTTTCGTGTAGTCTGATAGTCGTAAAATGTGTCTTATACTTGGTTTTGTAAGGTTTTTTTTTGTGGAAAATTTTTTATTTTTACATTTTTTTATTTTTTTTTTGTGGCACTCTCCCTCTGCCATGGTGCTCCTGTTTCTAGATAGACATAACTGACTAATTTGGTTCGGGAGAAGAGATAAAAGCCCGCCCACACTGACAATTGATTGGTTGATTTGCCGAAACAGGCCAATCAGGATGCTCTATGTCTTACATGCGCTTCGCACACACGCACACTAGCACACACACGCAAGGTCTCTCGCTCCCTCTCCCTCTCTGCCGTGCGCGCGCTACACGGTTTGAAACACAGTCTCTGTCTCGCATGCGCTTTTGCTCGCTCGCTCTAGGTTCCGGGAGATTTTAACTAATTTGCGGGCATCAGGGAGCCGCTATCATTATGCGGGAGACTCCCGGGACTTCCGGGAGACTTGGGATGTCTATATATGACAGCTCTGAGCGCGCCTGTCTCTGGCTTAGCGCCAGCCAACGCGCGAAAGCACATTTGAATTTAGCAGCTGATCACGTCATGCACTGACCGTTCTAATCACACCGGTGTGATTGACTGCAGTAGCCTAATTTACAGCAACCCAAACTCACAATGTTCAAGAGGAAGAAGGGAGGAGACATTAGAAACTACTTTAGCAAACAGCGCTGTACTGTAAGTGATGATCTTATTTATGGAGGCCTACTGTAAAATCCAGCAATAAGAAATATGTTTGCAAAACTAGCTATTCTAGCTGGCTAGCTAGTTAATCATTCCATCTAATCAACGTTACATTATGATTTAACAGTAGGCCTGCTGATTACCTCTATTATCTAATGAACAATAACAGTTTTCCTAAACACGTTGTAGACTGTTGCTTAGCTGTAGTTGATAGTCAGGGGCGCCCCCAAGGGGTGGCCAAAAAGTGGGTATGCGCATAGGGGCGCCGCACGGGGGGCGCCAAAGCGTTTTTTTTTTTATTTGGAGTTTTTTTTTTTTTTAAATAATAAAAGTTATATAAATTTATATAAAAGTTATATATAAAAAAAAAAGTTATATACATTTTAGAGGACTAACAGGCTAGAGTAGGCGCCGGTGCCTATTTTTTGCTGCATACCCCCCTAACACTGGATAGTTGCACCCCTGCCTAGGATGATCACCCAATTAAACAGTCTTTAAAATGGACCAGATGCATCCACCCCTAGGATGATTTGCAGTGGGTACTATTAATTTAAATGCAGAATGTAAATTCACAATCGTTTAAGAAGTGAAAAAAAAAAAAAAAAATAATTGCACCACCAAAGTTGCTGCCCTTCGCCCCTCGCCAGTCAAACAAAACACAGAGTGCGCGCGCATACATACGTGATGGTCTAGAGTCTAGTTCGCATACGCATTTTTAGTGCGTTCTTTCACTGGAAATTTAGAATTATCTAATTTTTCAAGATATATGGGGCAGACAATTTATAGATCTATATAATTTCATATAGTTACTATCACACGAAGAGTGACGTTTTTCTCCAAAAGTCAGCATAACTACAAATGTGATATTGATTTTATACAACAGTTAAATTAAACAATAAGTTAATATCAAGAGACTTACGTTTTAGACAACATATTCCCTTTTTTTTTGCTCTATTTCTAAAACACAAAAATCATTCCAAACACAGTCACTGTGTTGCATATCTGAGCAACACTGACAGTGTTTCGTTCCTGAATGAATCAACCGTTTAAAATGATTCGGTTCAATTGCAATGACTCACGTATTAACAGTGACTCTCTGCCACCTACTGGCTGTTGTAATTTCACATTTAAGGTACCTTTTCATTTTTTGAAACAATTTCAAACATCAGTTTTCAATGTTTTATGTTTTAAATATCAAAACATTATTTATTCATGTGTAACGGCAGGTTAAAGTATTTAATGTCCCACAGAGCTGCATTAAACAGTGTGTAAAAAACATCTAAATGGCACTTCAGATGCAGCTTCTGTTTTCTCTGCATTGCAAAGATCAATTTTGTTGATACTGATTGCATTTGCTTGGTAAAATCCCAAATGCAAGTATTTGACCTAAAAGATGGGGCACACTTTTAGAAAAAAAAAATGGTGTAAAGGTAAAAATAAAAAATTCAGGAGTCAGCTGTCAGCACAATTAGAAAATAAGATATAAGCACAATGACACACTCAGCAAAATATTGTCTATTTATTGTTATCGATAAAATCCCAGAAATCGCAGAGATATAATTTTTTTTGTCAATATTGAAACCCTTAATTTTTTTGTGTGTGTGTGTGCCACCCCAAGATTTACTGTGGCCTCATCTGGCCACCCCTATTAAAATTTTCTAGGGGCGCCACTGTTGATAGTGTAGCCTACTGTAAGGATTAGGTCTTGGGTTAACATTTTTTGGCCATGTTCACTGCCAATTACACCTACAAAACCTGCTCAGAAGTGACTTCTGCATTTGTTGCTCCTTGTTCCTGCCTCATCTGCTGAAGCAGAGAGAAGCTTCAGTGCCTTGAGACGCCTGAAGACCTGGCTGCGCTCTTCAATGTCACAAACCCCGACTCAACAGTGTGGCTGTTTGTCATGTTCACAGAGAGAGAATGTATAACTTGGACAAGAAGAAACTGTGTCAAGAATTTGTTCAAGTTACTGATTGGCGCATGCAAGTTTTTGGGTCATTTTAGAATCAGTAATAGTTTATTTTGTTTAAGTTACTTTTTGTGGACAATGTACATTGTTTCTTTCTGAATCTAAACTGCATTGCATGTTTTATTTTGTGCAAATAAACCTTTAACATTTCTTGGTTCGCTTGATTTTTTTAGAACATTTTAACCAAATGCTTTCAAAAAGTGGTGGGGACAAAATCAGCCATTTCAAAAAGTGGTGGGGACATGTCCCCCAGCGTCCCCAGTGTAAATGACACCTATGATCAGCAATCATAAATCAAAGAAGAAATTTCGTATATGTTATCCTAGGTGACGAGGATCACTCGTCGCTCTGTGTAAGTTCCAGTACGAAACAGCGGTTATGATTTTCTGATGGTAAAACAAATTATATGTTGTTGTATTACTTATCAATATCTAGTTTTTGACCAGCGAATGTGTGCAAATGTGAATTTTGTTTTTTGTCCGTCATTAAAACGGCGACGGCGCCTCACATTACATTTTCATCTACAGGTTACAAACTAGTTTTTATAGACGGAGCGCTCAGTTTTTCCTGTGGTAAAATGCATTTGGCCAAAATCGCATTTTATAAAAGATGAAATGCTACAGGCTATAAGTGTTGGCTATGTATTGGCTATGACTAGATGGCAAATGCTAGCCCTCTCTCTCTCAGGCGACGTCCCCACATGTCTCAGTCAGTGAGTCAGTCAGACATCAAATAAAAAAAATATGAGCCTTTATAGACATAGTGTTTAGTAGTACTTATTCAAACAACAAGATATTTATTTACCCTTCGCAAAACTTCGTTCAGCTCAGCTGTTTCTACTGTGCGGCTGCTGTCGAACTTTAGTTGATGCTATGAATATAGAGGGGGCGGAGTTATCAGCTTACTGACAGCTTGAGATCGAATAAGATTTACACACAGCTCGTTTTAAGAACTTTAATTTGCTAAATATTTGTAAAAAACAGACAGACAGACAGACAGACGTAAAAGGGTGACCATAGATTAAAATGATACTTAACCATATAAATACCTTATTAATGTTAGCATGCTATATTAACTAAGGGCAAAAGGGCATGCGCTCTGCACAGGTTGAGCCCTACCTGTGCACGTGCCTGCTCGAGGAGCTGCACTGACTTTCATATGACTGGAGCATTTGTTTAAAGTGGTACCACTGCTGGCTTCTCATTATTATGCTTATAGGCAAATGTACATAGTTTGTAAAATAGTGCTTTCGGTCTGGAAAAAAAAAGAAAAAAAACAGAGCTCATGTGTTTTGTAAAACCGTTAAAGACGTAGGCTAGAAAAAAGTTCGGTCTATTCTTGATGGAGTTCTAGTTCAAGTTACACACGCTTACTCTTAAAAGTTCATCTGGACGAAAGTGATCGCCCATTGCTGTTAATTAATAAGGAACTCAAAAACATCGATGATACTGATTTTCTTGGGGTCACAAGAAGACTAAGAGAGAATAAACAGAAATTGTACACTTGCCGCACGTTAGTAATAAAAACAGAAGGGTCTTGAAAGCGTTGTTCATATTGTTATAGATTCCAGTAAAATCTGACTTTGATGGATATATGAATAGCTGTTTAGGATCCACAGAGATATTATGTATGAGGAGGTCTTGGGGCGTGAAGCCTTTCTGTCTGTTGTAGTTATTGTGATGACCTGTAGAGGTCAATCTAATGCTGTTTGAATTGGCCTAAAAGCAATTGTTTCTTCTTGGTGATTTTTAAGTTCTTAAAGGGATAGTTCACCCAAAAATGAAAATTATGTCATTAATGACTCACCCCCATGTCGTTCCAAACCCCGTGAGACCTCCGTTCATCTTCGGAACACAGTATAAGATATTTTAGATTTAGTCCGAGAGCTTTCTGTCCCTCCATTGAGAATTCATCTTCGGAACACAGTATAAGATATTTTAGATTTAGTCCGAGAGCTTTCTTAGTCCATGTGACATCGAGGGTCCGTTAGAATTTTTTGAAGCATCGAAAATACATTTTGGTCCAAAAATATCCAAAAACTACGACTTTATTCAGCATTGACTTCTCTCCCGGGTCTGTTATGAGCGCGCCGTTCACAGCACATCCGGTTCGCGAACGAATCACTTGTTGTAACCGGATCTTCTTGAACCAGTTCACCAAATCGAACGAATCGTTTGAAACGGTTCGCGTCAACAATAAGCAGTAATCCACAAATGACTTAAGCTGTTAACTTTTTTAACATGGCTGACACTCCCTCTGAGTTCAAATAAACCAATATCCCGGAGTAATTCATTTACTCAAACAGTACACTGACTGAACCGAGCCAGATTAACGAACGAAACATTGACTCGTTCTCGAGTCAAGAACCGTTTCTGTCGTCGAGTCGTGCGATTCGAGAACCGAGGAGCTGATGAACTGCGCATGCGTGATTCAGACTGACACACAGCGCGTCTGAACCCGAACTGGTTCTTTTGGTGATTGATTCTGAAACCGATTCTGTGCTAATGTTATGAGCGCGGGTAAACCGAAGGCTTGAATCAAGGGCAAGTCATTACGTCGAGTGCAAAATAACTGGTGAACCGTTTTCGGCAACCGGTTTATTGAATCAAACCGTCCGAAAGAACCGGTTCGCGGAGAAGAACAGAACTTCCCATCACTACCGGTGATCCGAAAACCGACTGCAACCGGTTCTTGACTTGGTGGTGGTGTTTAAGAGCGCCTGTTTTTAAATTCCCTAGTCTGACTTTCAGTCCACAAGGCTGGGCCAAGTCCTCATCGCTCTCATAATCTGGAACAAGGAGATATATACGTTGAATTTGGTTTAATGCTGTACACACACACAGAGGTGGGTTATCTCTGCCCTTCTCTCACATTAACTGATCCACCACACTAACATTACTGCAGAATTTTTTAACTGTACTGTATCTCATCCTAGGGTTTTAATGCTACAGGCATCAAACTCATCAGAGACCTTGGACCTGATCTGTAGTTTTCTATATATTTTTTCTAACTGAAGAGACTTACAGTTACGTTTTTTTCGTATAAATAAAAAAGAAAAAAAATCTAAAATTTCCCATAGACTTGCATTGGTTGTGCAAAAATGCCCTCTCTAGAGTGCAAACTGCTGTCCACTAGAGGGAGCCACAGGATAAGAAATCTTTCAACTCCCCTCCTTTACTTTCGTTTTCAGGCAGTTCAACTTTGGCCACCTTTTTTATGATAGATGACACAGCCTCTATAAATTTATTTAACAAAAAACATGTGGACATCACAAATCATAGTGAAACTGCTTAAATTTATTTTGGTTGCGTTCTGAATGCTTCAGACTGCAAAATCAATCAGACAACTGTATTAATAAAATTATAGCCATAAGTAACTGACATTTATTTACTTTTTATATTTTAGTACAGTTCTATTTTGACCCTATAGTAGGTGTGCCTTTTTTTAAACTTCCATAATATTTGAGGGACGGGGTACAACAATACAATTCTGCTTAGGGCACCAGCGGCCCTGTTGGGCTCTTCTGCTGCGACTGACCTGCTCCGTCTAAAATCATCTAAATATAGCTAAACACTTATTACTGATGATCGGAATACAAAATGATAAAAAAAAAAAAAAAAAAAAAAAAAAACGGGACTGAAAGATGGATTCACAATGTAAATCGCTCAGTAGCTATATAAATTTTGAACAAAAAAAGTTATATTGTGTGCCTTTAATTATTAAATATTTCCATAACCTGTAAAAATATATAAATGAATAATAGCACATAATTACTTGACATAGCCTACAGCAACATTTATGCTGATTTACCTCTACCTTGTGACTAAATATGGAACCCATTCTGTTTTTCAATGTCTCTAACAGGCCTGAACAAACTGAAAAAAAAGGAAACATTAATATTCACTTTGCTTCTTGGAATACAATTGACAATGAAAGATGACAAGCCACACTATAAGCTGATGAGTTGATTTATCTATATTTTAATATGCTTCCGGTCATACAGCTTTTTAGATCTGCGATCTCTGGCCTTGTTCATTTGTTGGCTTCCATGGCAACAATATGCTGTGATTTCCACCAACTTCTTAATTTGTGTTTATTTGATCAATTATCCATGTACACAATGTTCCATGTGCACAATTTTGGATCGGTGTTATGGGTCTGTTAGAGGGGCATACAAGGCTCTCCCTCTTGTGAATGGTTTTGGATGACCACGTTTTGGATTAATACTGTTGTACTGATCTTGGGAGTACTGCCCTGAGGTTGAATGTGTGAATTATTAGAAGTGTGGGGTACTTTTTTTGAGTGTAGGTTTTTTATGATTGTACAGACTGGGAAATCTTCAAGGAGTCCTGCACCAATATTGATGAACTTACTAACGCTGTCAGTGGTTATGTCTCTTATTGTGTTGACAGTGTTATTCCTGAAAAATCTGTGAAGGTGTTTCCGAATAGTAAGCCATGGGTGACTAAATCACTTAAGATTTTGTTAATAAATGATTTTAGGCCTGTTGCTTTGACTTCGTTAGTTATGAAGTGTTTTGAAAGATTAATGAAAAAAGAACTCCTCTCAAAAACAGGGAATCTTCTAGACCCTTTACAGTTTGCATATAGGGCTGGTAGAGGGGTAGAGGATGCCACTGTAATTTGCAATTCTGGGATCTCCTCAGGGAAGTGTCCTTTCTCCCCTTCTTTACATTCTTTACACTGATGATAGTCGTAGTCAACGTGATAACAGGTTTATTTTAAAATACACAGATGATTCTGTTATAGTTAGTATTCTTCATTCTGAGGAAAATGTTCACGGTCCTGTAGTCAATGATTTTGTTCATTGGTGTGATAGAGCGTTCTTACAACTAAATGCTGCAAAGACAAAAGAAATTTGTTAGAGATAAATCTTCTTTTATTCAGAATACTGTTATTAAGGGACAGGTAATTGAAGTTGTGGAATCTTAAAAGTATCTTGGCAGTTTGATTGATAATAAGTTGACATTTGTACCCAATGCAGAGATTATTGGTAAGAGAGCAGAACAATGACTATATTGTCTTTGCAAATTGTCAAAATTTCATGTGGATAAGACTCTTATGTCCCTTTTTTTTTTTTAATCTTACATTGAGTCCATTTTAACATTTTATAATAAAGATAAGCAGTAAAACAGAATAATAGAGATTAGCAGTAAAATGTTAGATACTGAGCAGAGTCTTTCTGTCCTGTATAATAGACAGGTGATCATCCCCTGTGCTCTGAGTTTAAGTTGAGTCTTAGATTTCCTTCAATGAAGAGAAATTATTACATATGCTCATCTATTCCTGCTGCAATATTCCTGCTAAATGTAGGTAATGGTTAGTGGTAATTTTTATTTTTTTTATATTTATTTCTTTATTTTGTGGGCTGGTGAGGTTGTAAATTGTATTATTAGTCTTGGTTTTTTTATTATACTTTTTTGTGTTTTTTATGGTTGTTCTTATGTCTTGCTGCAAAACTAATTGCCCCTTGGGGCACATGAATAAAGTTGAGTTGATGTTCTGATATTTATTATTTCCATCATTCATTTTGCCTCTACTATTTTCAAGCTTTGTCAGACTAAGATAACTGCTTCTGTGTTCATGCTGCTTTTCTTAATGTTGCTGTTTTCAATTTTAGTATGAAAGGTTTAAGTTACTGTGAATTATTGGATTATACAGTGAAATGATTGCAGATTGAAAAAAAAAAGTTTTGTTCTGACAGGTTAATAGTTACAGTATTATTAGTTTCACAATTACTAAACCCTGTTTCTGACTAAATGCTTCTGTGCTCATCAGGTGTGTTTGGTGTTGATGAAGTGAAGTCAATGTCAGTGATGGAGGGAGATTCTGTCACTCTGAACACTGATGGTACTGATATACAGATAAATGATGTGATTGAGTGGAGGTTTGGACCTGAAGACATTCTCATCGCTAAAATCACAGTTTACACTCAACACATCAAATAATGAACAATAAAATTGCTTGTTTGCTTACTGCGAATTAGATTTGTTTTCTACTATCTCTTGTCAGCTCTTCTGCCTGTTCCTTTCATCAGCATTTACTGTCCAAAAAATCTTTCATCATCATCATCATCATCATCATCACAGCAGAATTGTTCATTGTTGTGTTCAGTGGTGAATGTGGGTCATGTGACTCTCTCTTGGTACAAAGGAAACAGTTTATTGTCCAGCATCAGTGTGTCTGATTTTAAAAGAAGTCTTTCTTTACATCTGGAGTGTCTGGAAGATTCCTACAGCTGTGTGGTGAACAATCATCAGTAACCAGACTTAACATCTGAACCTCAGCCAAATCACATGGTCCTATTTATTTATCTTTTTCTTTTCTTTTTTTTTCACAAACTAGACAAATCAACTTTCTGTTTTGTAACGTTGCTCATTTCTTCTCTCATAAGACTGTCACTGTTGTGGTTCTACTGAGGCTGCGATCTGATTGGGTCTCTCTGCTCTGGTGGGTGTGGCTGCTGTTGCTGTGCTGGTTTATGACATCAGATCCAGAAGTCTTCAACAGAAGAGAGAGCAGATTTCACCATCAGACAACGATTGATCAGATTTGCAGGAATGCAGAGATGTTTTTGTACAACTGGAGACATTATGACATTATATCTCCTTTGAGTAAATGAGCAAATGTAATTTAAGTGATTTTGAATTCATTTTCTTTAAATGTAAACACTTTTTATTTTCAGTTCATTTATATTTGAATGTCACTTTTATTTTTTAACAATATAATTTTTTTCTAAAGTGGCTCTGTCTGCTGTTACAAGTTTTTATTTTTTAACAATATAATGAGACACTGCTGGGCCAGTTATTGCAATCAAAAAAAAAAAAAAAAAAAAAAAAAAAAAATAATAATAATAATAATAATATAATAATAATAAATTCTGTTAGAATGTAAATAAAAATTACATTATAATGTTATTATAATGTTTGGTTGCAACTATTACATGAAACAAATGACCAAGAGAGAAACATTTCAGTGAATATATATTCAAACCTTGCAAATGTCTTTTAACCATGTCAGAAACATTAATCTATATATAATCATTGGGCATTTCTGTTGAGAACACACTGTTAAACAGTTCTAGGAAGATGTCGACCACTGGACTGAAAAAAAAAAACATTGGGTTTGAAATGTGGTGTTAAAAAAAAAAGGTGACCGCAGTCACACGATCACAAAAATAAATGTGTGAGCTTTAGTCACGTCAGTTCTTTAGTTTAGATTCCCCTTTGCTCTCAGTTTGATTCTCTCTTATCACGCTTGTTTTGGCACGTTATGGAAATCAGGCCTGGAGTGAGAATCAGGTGAATCAGGAGATTTCCCAGTTCACTGCTCAGTTGATCTGATCATCTATCATCAGAAGCTCCTGTCAAACCTCTGTCAGTATATTATTAAGTGATCTGTGTGTGTTTGATCAGGAAACACAGACAGACTTTATTCAGCTCAATTTCCCCATGAACTCTAAGTAAAGGTCTTTAATGTTTAACATAGCAGTGTTAATGTGGCTTGAAATTCACTTTCATTCCAAGATTCATGAAATTAAATTGTAAATATTGTATTATATTTTACCAGTAACATGTGACTCTCCTTATTCAGATGACACTGTAGTTCCCCTTCTGACTGAACATGAAAACACAAGCTGTTTTTATCAGCTCCTTCATTGTGATATTTTAGCTCAAAAGCTGGTAATGTGAAAACATTAATAATCACTCTACTTCTTTGAATATTACAGTAAATTAATTCATGAGACAGAGACAGCGAAAGAGCAGGAAACAAATTAATGTTACATGAGCAGAGTTTATTGAATAATCTTAGTTTCTCAATGTTCAATCTAACTTCATCTGACAAGAGCAGCACAAATCCAACAAGTGTTATTACACCAAGACAAACACACACATGCAAACACACACAGGTTACTTATTCAGCGAGGACCTCCCCACATATAATACTGTATATGAAAACATTTGATATACACATTGATAAAAATGCAAGCAAACCTTCATAATCATTATCACAAACATGTTTTGAAAGTACCTAGTAATGTAATGTACACTTTCATTACCAGGAGACATGGAGCGAGCTTTCATTGTTACACTTATTATATTCAGCTTTATGTTTCCTCGAGCCTCATGAAACCTATTATCACAAACATTAATGGACTGGAAAAGCTGGATTTTTCTACTGCCTACTTCAGAAAAACACACATTATTGGACCAAAACACACTAAATGTGAGATCAAACAGAACACAATCTGTTTCTTGATGCATAATCATGTTCTCATCCTTGGATAATACGTCTGATAGCAAGTCCGTCATTTCAAAGTCACATTTCACCTTCACTTCACTTCCGGCTTCGCTACTGTTCAGACGTTCTAGCTTACTGCTCTGCACTTTGCTTCTTATTTCTGTACTTTTCTCTGATTTTTACTTCAGCAGATCAGCACAGTGCTCAAACAACAGATTTTTGGCACAAACACTAAAGCTGGTTACTCTTTGGGACTGGAATAACACTACTAAAAGAAGACTTTGCCTCACACCGCCAGCAGCTTACATTCCGGGGATGGGAAAACAACTGCCTACATTCAAACAGAAGAGAGAGAAAATGCCTCCTGTTGAATATACTTGTTGCATGAACTTCTGCAGACTTCTACAAAGGATTGTGGTTCTTGAAACAAAGTTACTTGCTGGACTTCCAAAACAGGCAGAACACTCAGCAGACCGTCGTCATGGACCCTCTAGGCATACAGCCGGTGAGTCCCATGAATCTTCTGAATCTCAACAGTTTATACCAAGTGTAGAGGAACAACCTTAAACTAATCGATGGCACAAACAGGGAGCGTGACCCAAAGGAACACGAGACATCAGATTGTCACGAGTTTCTCATATTGCTGCCGTAGCATACTCTACCCCAGATTTGACTATGACAAGGCTTGTGAATACTGATATTCTACCATCCCCTATACATCTTGAGAACAGATTTGAAGCATTAATGAATGCGGGTATGGAATCCCCAAATGTGATTAAACATGGATCGGATCAGTCAGCAGCTAACACCGCTACTTACAGACGCACAAGGTCGAGCAGACAGCGGCATTCAGCTCAGAGCACAGCCGAGCCCAGAACTCTGCAGGACTACAACAACATGCTGGCCTTCCTCAAGCAACGGTCTCTGATGGGAACAAGGAACTTCAGAACATTCTGATGAAGCACAAGACTGCAAATCGAATCATCATCCATGTGGAGAAGAATGATATTTGGAAAAAGCAGTCAGAACTCCATAAGGAGGACTTCAGCGAACTTTTTGAAACACTCAGTCGTTCATCAGTGGACTACTTCCAGCAAGGGGAACTAATGTTTTCATGGTTGCTTGGGCTAAACACATGGCTACAAAGATCTTGCAATAGAAAAGGAGTGAATTTCATTGACAACTTATAAAACATAATTCTGGGGCCATAAACAACTGTTTAAACCGGATGGCCCCCACCCAAACAAACTTGGTGCTAGAGTGATTATGTACTTTGTCTTCTTTGTGATGATTTTGTAGATTTTTTTAGTACATTTAGAACAGGTACGAGTGGTCATGTGGTTGACATATCCCACAAGGACACTGATAACACCATGCAGCCACAACAAGCACTGCTGATGGACTCTATCCCGGCTGAGCCCTGCCAACAGAGCTCCTCACAGACAGACTGTGATGTATCAAAACAGCTACAAGACTCAGCACCCAAGGACGACTTTCTGGAAAACAGCCAGGGAAGCCAGGACAACATATCCCAGTCACCAGAAACACCAAAGAGACAGCCCCGCTCAACGGACACATTATCCCTCTCTCCAGCATCTCCACTTCTGTGCTTATCACAGAAAATGGAGGAATTGGTATATGCTGGGACTAAACTCTCACACTCATTTGCTGCAAGCCCACAGATATCAACAAAAAAATGGCTGGCCCCCCAACCACCAAAGCCTGTGGGCCCTGCTCCTGTGAGAGCTCTCCGACCACTGCCACAACGCCAGGGCCCAAACCCTCCATCTGCTGTAGGTGAACCAAAAACAACTGATAGCAGCTCTCAGTGATATGTGTCAGGTCCTTGCTATAATAGCAGTAACATTCAAAAATGTTTACAGAACAAGTGGGAACCCAGTGTGCCTGTAGCTCTCTCTATTTCAGTTTTATCACGTGATAGAATGTCTAAGGCCTTTTCAAACTCCCGGGCAAACTCATCTAATCTGCGGCCTATTATGCATCAAACTAAGATTGATGTAAAGACACAAAGCACTGCCATCAAGTTAGCATTTTTAAACATTCGCTCAATAAAAAATAAATCATTTCTAATCAATGACTTTATAACCACAAACAATCTGGATTTTATGTTCCTAAACGAAACATGGCTAGAAGACAGCTGCAGTGCAACAGTCCTCAATGAAGCAGCCCCTCCTAACTTTACTTTCATGGGTGTCTGCAGGACTGTTAGGAGAGGTGGAGGTGTAGCTGCTCTATTTAAAGATGTCTATCAATGCAAGCAAGTGTCATTTGGTCAGTACTTGTCTTTTGAATATCTAGGGATTGTGCTGAAAGGTGCTCCACGCATTCTGTTTATCATTATTTACAGGCCTCCAAAATACTATCCAGCCTTTGTTGAAGAGGTCACAGAATTTTTTTCGACTGTTTAGCTATTGCAGGGAATTTTAACATTCACATAGATAATGCAGAAAACAAAACTACAAAAGAAATGATAACGGTTCTTAACACTTTTGACCTGATTCAGCATGTGCATGGACCCACACACAAAGGTGGACACACTCTAGATTTAATCATCAGTAGGGGTCTAAAAATTTAATCCATTGTTATTAAGGACATAGCACTAGCTGATCACTTCTGTATTTTCTTTGATATATGTGACCCGTCACGGAAACCAGTGACACAAGTCGGCACCACAACTTTTGAGCAAAATGAGAAAGAAGCGTTTTTTTGCAGAATCTGTTAGTTGAGATCATGAAGAAGCCTCTCCGTGTTTGAGATAGCAGTATTGGTATATTTAAAAGCATACATTTTGAGGTTGAAATTGGCTTGTTTTTCGGAGATTCTAGCACGCAGTAGGGGTGTGTCATTGTCTGTGTGTATTTCCACACTGGATAAGTCGGCTTTTTTCTTTTCTTTTGTAATTGCCCCCGCCCTCCAAGGGAAGCGTGGCTACTTATTATGCAGCGCTCTGGCCGGCGAAAATGTTTTGAAGTACTTCTTTGACAAGCCGGATGCTTATGAACAAGCGCTCACTGATTCTGAAGACGATCTGAGCGACGATGAAAGTGGCATAATAAGACTGAATAATATCCCTAATCTACAACTGAGCGAAGATAAAGACGAGGAAGAATGTATCGGACTGGTGTAGCGTGAACAAGACAAATTAAAGATTCGATCGGGAGCCTGGTTGAAACATGAGCCGAATTCCACAGAAAGGCAGGATGTTGTAAATCAACTCCCAGCACCACAGTCTGATAACCAACTAACTCTTTCAGAGAACAGCTTTCAACATTAACACCATTAGAACAATTATTGACAATTTCAATTCGAAGAAGAGATTGTCTAATTTGGGGCAAGTAATCGAAGAAATGGACAGTTTGACCCTCACATGTAAAGCCATGAGAGTAAACAAGATCGTTGGATTGACTTCCCCCCACCTAGCAAAACCAGACTGAAATTCCTAAGGAGACCTGTTAACCCCTCTGGTCTTCACAGGACATATCCTTTCTCCCCAGAATGGCACAGAGAATGCCTTCCAATGCATATATGCACCAAAATGAACTCAAAAAGACTTCTAAATGGATATCAGTCCATTGCTCAACTCCATATCATACATGTAACCCCCACATTTTATTATAATGTTTCTAATCACTTATTGTGTATGTCTTTTTAAATAACTCTTGAATAGCTTAAGAGATCATATTCATGTTTAGTATGTGTGTGTTCGAATCTTCTTGCTTGAAACGTTTCTGTCCATCAGTTATTTGTCAAATGTATCATATTCTTGTTATAGGAATCATGTCCAAATTATGCTCTGCAAGAGCAGGAAAATTCGGACCATGTGCTTGATAAGATAACATATGATTTATGAATGGGTGGGACAAACAACGCAAACACCACGAGAAAAGACAATATCTAATTGGTCAAGACAACATTTGAGGTGTGGCCAAAATGCCAGTTTAAATACTCAGGACACCATCAAATTTTGCTTTTAGCTTTGAGCTTTCGTTTAGCTTTTGCTATCAGTCATGCCGGCTTTTAGCCTTGTCGTGGTTTTAGCTTTTGGTTTTTGCTTTTATTTTTGGTTTTTATTTTTGTTTTGTCATCACTTTTAGCGTTCTTTGAGCGCCGTTCCAGCGTGCTTCGGCCTGCACGCCTGCTGCTACTTAGCCACGATGAGAAGCACCACCTAGTCTCGTCAAACTGTACTTCTTTTCTTTTCCGTTTGAGAGTTTCGTGTTCTGAGTTAAGTTTTGTAACGCCGTGTCTCCGAGTCTGACCTCGAGTGCCCGTCTGAAACTTCAACCAGCCCACAACTCTGCATCGTCAGCCAACGCCCAACCACGGGCTTCCCAAGACGTCACTTCAACGACTACTGAACTTCCAGCCAATCAGCAACTTCAGGAAACCCCCTTTTCAGCGACAACAAAGGGAACCCCGTTAAACAGGCAACGCAAGTAACCTCCAGACTTACATCTGTACTGGTGTTATCTAATATAATTTTAACCTCATTGAGGAACTCAGTGCGAGGGTTAATTAAGTGATTAATGGTTGTTAATGTCTATGCAACGTATTGCTGTAAACTTGGGATTTCACATTCTCATCCTCTAAACTCATTCTTTCCTAACTGTCTATCCTCCTGCAACTTGTGTGAATGTGTGAGTCCGTGTGCTTATGTGTTAGATTAGTTTATATGTCTTAGATTTATCTAATAAAGCCTTATTCATTTTGAAAAGAGAAGTATCTTGTGTTTTGTGCTCACAAGTTAATGTCTTAAACTGCCGATCTTGTTACTGTGCTAATTAATAGTGTTTTTCACTATACTTTGGATATTAATATCCAGCGCAGATTTGATGTTAAACGGCTCGTTCAGTGAATCGCTGGCCGTTTCAGTGATCAGCCGTGAAACAATGATTCTGTTCAAATTCCCTTTAAAATCTTAAATGATTCCCTTTGAGCTAAATTTAACCTGTTTCCCTTACAGTGATTCTGTTCAAATTCCCTTTAAAATCTTAAATGATTCCCTTTGAGCTAAATTTAACCTGTTTCCAAGACAGAGAAATGGGGAAAATCCGTAACTTTGACTGTACCCATGGTTAATTTTCGTAAGGGAACTCTCTGCATGGGAGACAGTCCTGTAGCCAGAAGCTTTCTCCAGACATTATGTTCAACATACGGCTGGATTCTTTAGCTGCGGAAAAAGAGTGGCAATGAGTTTGCTTCCTTCTTTTCTGAGAAGATCATCAATATCAGGAAGGTGATTAGCACATCCTCAAGTGATGCAGAGGTCAGACAGATTCAGCCACAATATCAAAAATATATTGATGTCTATTTTTGAAGCCAATATCAGGAAGGCGATTAGCACATCCTCAAGTGATGCAGAGATCATCAACCTGCTATCTTGACACACTTCCCACATCTTTTTTCAAAAGTGTGCTTAACTGTTTAGAAGCAGATCTCTTAGAAGTGGTGAACACCTCACTTCTTTCTGGGACATTTCCAAACTCCCTGAAAACTGCAGTTGTTAAGCCCCTTTTGAAAAAGAGCAATCTTGATAACACCATTTTGAGCAATTATAGACCAATATCTAATCTTCATTTTATAGGCAAAATTATTGAAAAGGTAGTTTTTAATCAGCTGAACAAATACTTAACTAAAATGGATACCTGGACAATTTTCAATCTGGCTTCACAGCACAGAAACAGCACTCATTAAAATAACAAATGATATTCACTTAAATTCTGACTCTGGCAAAATATCAGTGCTGGTACTGCTAGATCTCAGTGCTGCATTTGACACTGTCGATCATAACATACTACTAGAGAGACTGGAAAACTGGGTTGGGTTTTCTGGGATGGTACTGAAATGGTTCAGGTCATACTTAGAAGGGAGAGGTTATTATGTGAGTATAGGAGAGCATAAGTCTAAGTGGACGTCCATGACATGCGGAGTCCCTCAAGGCTCAATTCTTGCACCGCTCTTGTTTAGCCTGTATATGCTCCCACTAAGTCAAATAATGAGAAAGAACCAAATTGCCTATCACAGCTATGCTGATGATACACAGATTTACCTAGCCTTATCGCAAAATGACCTCAGCCCCATTGACTCCCTCTGCCAATGTATTGATGGAATTAATAGTAAACAAGGAAAAAACTGAAGTCATTGCATTTGGAAACAAAGATGAAGTTTTCAAGGTGAATGCATTCTTTGACTCTAGGGGTCAATCAACTAAAAATCAAGTCAGGGATCTCAAAGCAGTAACTAAATCAGGATACTATCATCTAAAAAACATTGCAAGAATTAGTTGTTTTGTTTCAGGTCAAGACTTGGAGAAACTTCTTGCCTTTATTACCAGCAGGGTGGACTATTGTAATGGTCTTCTCACCGGCCTTCCCAACCCAGACAGCAAGCAGTTTCGGTCCAGAATTCAGAATTCATCTGGCCCGCATGGATTTCACGCGGGCCAGATGTGGGCCGGATCTGGGCCGAAACTGCTTGCTGTCTGGGAATTTGACGGTTTTGTGATGTTAGTGGTTTCTGTTCTACTCACCAGAATCAGTCAGACTGAATCTCCTGTATCTGGTCCATTCCCTGTTGATGATCTGAAGTTGAAAAAGTCCAAAGTCTGTATCTGTTTGTGCAAAAACATGCCAAACAAGCCTCAGACAGAGACACAAATGAAAGTACATTTACCATGGGCCTTTTTAACAGCCAAACCCAGATTTTTGAAGAATTTTTAAATACATTGACGATCAATCTAAATAAGAATCATTTTTAAGTATTTTAAAATCAGTTTGATGGTGTAGAGAGTGATGTGAGAGTTGTCTCTCCTTAAGATTCTGCTAGAGCGCCACTAGTGACCGAACATGTGAAAGCAATCATCATTCATCAGCCACGAATACAACAATGTGCTAAAACAATCTTAATGAGCATCAAATATAAACTGAAGAATGAACTAATGGTCATGCATTTATGCGTTTATTTTTGTGACTGCACTGCTCAGTTCTCATATGTCTCATTCTGAAACTTATCAGGAAGGATGTGTTTTTAACCGAAAACCCACATCCATGATGTATTTAAGTTATGCCACCTTAAGTGTATGTCTTTTTTTTTTTTTTATCTTTTTTTTTTGTTTTGTCTTTGTCTGTATCTATTACATTTAAGATGTATATTCTCTGCTGAATGAATAAACATAGAATGCAAAAGCAATATGAAGTGATTTGACTGTAAAATATTAATAATGTTATTGCCTGTGAAATATTGTCACAAGCTCACCAATGTATGTCTTTCTCACAGTTCACAATCACCGCACCTGTCTGCCATCTTCCTCAATCAGTGGGTCTATATAAGCCAGCACTAAGCACTCGCACATTGTCTGGTCTCGTCTATGCCCATATCAAGTTGGATTTAAAAAGTGAAAAGTGAGTGAAACTGAAGTGATATACAGCCAAGTATGGTGACCCATACTCAGAATTCATGCTCTGCATTTAACCCATCCAAAGTGCACACACACAGCAGTGAACACATACACACACTGAACACACACACCCAGAGCAGCGGGCAGCCATTTATGCTGCAGCGCCCGGGGAACAGTTGGGGTTTTCAGTGCCTTGTTCAAGGACACCTAAGTCATGGTATTGCCAGCCCAAGACTCGAACCCACAACCTTAGGATTAGGAGTCAAAACTCTCTAACTAGGCCACGATTGGATTTACACTTTTGTACTCACCTCTGTTACCGGTGTTCCTGTCTGTCTTCTCCTGCACTCCAGCGATCCCTGTTGCTTCTCAGCCTTGTGGAAAACAAGAAAAGACTCTCGTTATTCATACCAACTAAGTTCCATTGCCTACTCCTCTGAACTGATTTTATTACCTGCTCTTGACGTCTTGATCTGCTGCCGCTCATAAAAAATACATAAAGACAACCCATGCTTAAATAGTTTTTATAACACTTTTTTATATTATTATTTTTTGACTCATGAAACAAATTTGAATGATTGAGACTAACAGACTTAAGATTTAAAATAATTTCAGCAGTGAACAGAACTGAATGATGGTGTTGTGTTTGCAAATATGATATTCTCTTTTTTTCCCAGTGGTCAGCAATGAGGCAAAAGTATTTTAAAGTTATATGAAAGCATGTTTATTTCATATGAATAAAGAAAGATGCATAAAGTAATAAAACAATTTGACATATGACATCACATCGAGAGAGATTACAGATGTTATTAAAACAGACATACGGAGCCATATGTTTATTTTCATTTAACATTTTACTCTAATACTGCTTACAGATTGACAGATTAATGGCAGTGGTGCAAGGCATTATTCTCTGCAAAGCACAAAAAAAAAAAAAAAATTAAAAAAAGCAGATTTAAAAAAAAAAAAATTAAAACATAAGGGCGGATACTTTGTAACGAATGTGCAAAGGCTGCAGGTAGATACTTTGTAACTTGAATGTGCAGATCGGTGTTTGTTGCTACTGTCTGCACGCTCTTCTTCTGGTTCTGAATTCATACACCAGAATGACCACCCCGGCCACACCCACCAGAGCAGAGAGGACCAACTGGATCACAGCCTCAGTAAAACCACAACAGCGACTGCCTTATGAAAGAGAAAAAAGCAATGTTAGAAAAACAGTTGAGTTATCTCATAGGTCTTCAACCCTACTCCTGGGGACACACTGTCCTGCAAAATTTGTTTACAACCTGCTTTTCCTGACTTTCAAGTGATCCTAAACAACTTGAACAGCTAAACTCTGCAGAACAGTGGGTCCCCAGGAGAAGGCTTGAAGACCTTTAAGAACAAGTTTTTGTTCCCAGAACATTCCTGTTGGTTAGCCAGGAAAATTTTCTTAACATAAATAGAATGTTCCCTTTAGGTTAGGTTCCAAAAAAAAGTTATCGGTAGGTTCTGGGAACGTTCCCCTAACTTTACATTCCTAGAAGGTTCCCAGAAAGTTCTCCTGAAGTTTCCCAGAATGTTCTCCTAACCGCTTTACTCCGAATATCGCTGCTGTATGTCGGTTATCATCTAACACTCCTGCGTCCGGTAGAGTAAGCGGCATGGAAGACGGACAGATATGTAGCCTACCTTAATAATCAGTACTACAAACCATGTCTTGTTTTAAACTATTGTTTAATTAAACTTTTATTGTTTAATTAAAAATAATCAGAGCACATTAAACCATCATAAGGAGCATTAAATGAGATTGAATTATCCATTTTATAACTACCATGTGTACCACATGATAACCCCAGATTTTTATGCTTATAAGCACCTAAAAACAATGACTTCAACAAAAATATTGGTTTTTAAAATGTGAATTTTACTTGTCCAGACATTAAAAATGAATAACATTTATTTGACTTTAACTAAAACAACATTACATTCATTTCTTACCACTGAATTAACGATGTGCTAATATCATTTTATCTTCGATTAGACTTGTCAAATCTCTCTGAAATCACAATATTTATTCTCGTATATTAATGATAAGTATTTATTCAATGAAGACATAAACAAATGTTAGTCAGTCAGTAAAACGAAAATGGCTGTTAATTTTTAAAGGTGCAATATGAGATCTTGGAAAATTCTAACTTTAGGCTGATAGCACTGAAAAGTGAATCCCACCCCTCCCTGCAAATCGCCATCCAAAGCCACGCCCCCTGAACGCATATAGATCAGACGGCCAGAGACAACATTACTACAATACATCATATGTCATTAACTGATAAGAAAACTTGTTTAGCGGGGCGAAAGCTTGGATTGATTACTTTGATGTCTACACTTTATTAAAAGCTTATTTCAGACATAAAATTCTGCAAAATGAGTTTTGTTCATTATTTAAAAAAATACACATTTCAACATTAGAATAATCAGAAACATCTGCAAAGTTTTAATTAGTTTTACATGGTTATGAAAACTAAAGTTAAGCTGCAGGGAACGATCTGGGAACTTTGTCTCTAGGTTATAAAAATATAAATCTAAAAAATAACCTGCAGGTAATGTTCTCTGTAGGTTATAAAATAAAACTTAAACATCACCTGCAGGGAAAGTTCTTTGAAAGTTCTCTTTAGGTAATTTAAAAAAAGAACCTACAGGGAACGTTCCTAGAACGTCCTTATTTGGTTCCCAAAAATAACCAAATGGGAACCATATGGTAACATTAGGGGGACCTTCTGTGTTTGTTGGACTGTTAGATTATGATAATGATGCAGAGCAATGTTATTAAAAAAGAAGCATCTGAAAAAGAATAGCTGCTTGACGTGAAGCTGAAGAGTGACTTTATGCCAATAAACTGAAGTCTGTTCTATGACACATCTTATGATATTAATCAGGGGAAGTCGTAGCCTAGTTGTTAGGGAGTTTGATTCCTAACCCTAAGGTTGTGGGGTTCGAGTCTCGGGCCGGCATTACCATGACTGAGGTGCCCTTGAGCAAGGCACTGAACCCCCAACTGCATAAATGCTGCCCACTGCTCGGGGTTGTGTGTTCACAGTGTATGTGGTGCGCACTTTGTCTGGTTAAATTCAGAGCACGGATTAGATTATATTAGATTCAACTTTATTGTCATTATTCAGAGTACAAGTACAGAGCTAATGAAATGCAGTTAGCATCTAACCAGAAGTGCGAGAACATAGTGTTTTATACAAAAATAAGTGCAGAGTAAGTGAAGCTATAATTTACAGTATGTACAGTGGAGTTGCTACATACAGTATTAAGCAGAGTATGCACAGAATATAAATAGGAATGCAGTGTAGGATTATATATACATTACGAACAGCAGCAACGTAAGACAGTGGTAATAAATACAGTTGGTTGTGTGTACAATAGTATTGTTAAACAATGTATTCTATGCAAAATAACAGTAGGGCAATGATATTTTTTATAGAAATAGTTTACTGTGCTTTGTACAGTAACAACTTTGGACAGTATACCGTGTTATAGCTTGAACAATGTGCAGTCTGTGCAAAATATGAGTAGTGCAAATACATATATGTAAATTACTGTGACCAGTGCAGTAAGAGACCAGGTGCGGGTTAGATTGGTGGTGTGGAGTTTCAGAAGTGTCACAGCCTTGGGGAAGAAGCTCTTGCAGAGCCTACTAGTGCGAGAGCGTAGGCTTATGTAACGTCTGCCGGATGGAAGGAGAGTGAAAAGTCTAGGATGAGACGCATCCTTGATGAGGTTTTCTTGCCCTGCCCAGGCAGCGCTTTTGATAAATGTTCTCAATGGAAGTTAACTGGGTGCCGGTGATCCGTTGAGCAGTTTTCAACCACCTGCTGGAGTGCTTTGCGGTCAGATGTGGAGCAATTTGCTGTACCACACTGAGATGCAGTTTTGTTAGTATGCTCTCAATGGTACAGCGGTAGAACTCCACAAGGATCCTGGGACTCTTTCTTAAGGCTCCGTATGAAGTAAAGCAGTGCTGTGCTTTTTTGACCAGTGTGGAGGTGTTCAGGGACCAGGTGAGGTCATCAGAGATGTGGATGCCAAGGAACTTGAAACTCAACACATGCTTCACTACAGGTCTTTTGACTAGGGTGGAGGTATTTAGGGACCAGGTGAGGTCATCAGAGATGTTCACTGGGTTGATGCTCAGCTTTTGAGGGAGTTCTCCTTATTATTTTGATCAAAACGGGCATAAAAGTGATTAGCCGCATTTCCACTGTCGGGCCAGTGCGAGCCAGGGCTTAAAACGGGCCGGGCGGGGCTAATAACCTCGGGCCAGAGCAGCACGAGGCCAGAATAGCGCAGCGTTTCCACAATCGGGCCAGAAGCTCCGCTGCGCGTCATTTATATTGACACTTCCTGCCAGAGACAGGAAAATCGTCTGGAATTTCCATCATTTCACCAACAAAGAGAAGTTACCAGAAAAACTAAGAAATAAATCACTGGAACATGCGCGATCACAAAACGAACACGATAACAGCGGACTTTTGTTTTGCATGCTTTGTTAAATATTCAAATTCAAAAGCATCGATGTAAGTGATACATTGATCATAATGAATCAATTTATCAGGACTCAAAATTAATCACACAGAAATAAACGTATTTCCATTTTATTTATTTATTTTATTAACGCTTATGAAAATAGCCTGCTTATTCAGTCGAGTCTGTTTCTGTTTATTTGTAGCCACAGTAGCCTATATACGTCACATTTAGAATGAATGATAATAACTCTATTTTTATAAAAGCTCCCGAACAAAAATCATTATTATATTTTGATGACATGCTACGCGGAGCTAAACTCTCCAGACGAGACTTATGACAGATAAAAATATGGGTAACACTTTATAATAACTTCTGTTATAAGTCATTTATAAATTATTAGTTAATGATGAACTAGTCATTTACAAAACATGACTATACATTCATAAATGATTAATAAGTAATAAGTTAACATTTTAGTAATGTTTTATTAATTCAGTATAAGTAACTTATAAGTTATTAGTTAATGATGAATGAATCATTTTTACAAAACATGACTATATGTTCATAAATGATTAATGAGTGGTATGCTAACGATTTACAAATGTGTTGTAAGTTATCTTAAAAAAAAGCTCAAATCATGAAATAAATCAAACGGATCATTAGTAGATGGTTTATAAGTTATTAGTTGATACATTATTTATCACTTATAAATCATTGAAGTATTTCTGTCAAAATTGTTTTGTATAATTATCTCATGCACAAATGATGAATAAACCATTAGTAAATGATCAGTATATGATTTATTGGCAAATTTGTTAGCTGGTCCGTGTTCAAAAGCACAAACATGCAGGTATGTTAAAGCACTATTTTTAAGAAAAGTAATTCATTTGTTTTGAAGTTGATAAACATTATATAAATGCCTTAGTCAGGTGATTCCAGTGGCTTGTGTTAAATCCCTTCACTCATTGGCACAGACTTGTTCTGTGTGTGGGATCTAGTGATGAAGTGACCCTCAACCACTTTTACCTTCCACTGAAGCTCACATCAGGTGCACAGAGGTGTGTCAGAGAGGACAGCTGTCTATACCCTCACCAGTCAGTACTTACAGTAGTACACACTACAAAGTTGTTTAACACCTGTTATAGATAATGTGTAAACGCATGAATAAATCATTTACAAAGCTTTCTGCATCCCCTAATCTAAAGTGTAAACTATCCATCACTTGTCAATGTATTACATATCATTTGTAGACCTTTCTTACCTGTTACACATTATTTGTATATGTACACAAGTCATTTATAGACACTTTCTGCATCCCCTAATCTAAAGTGTAAACTAGTCGCCTTTTATGGTGATTTTAATCCACATCGGATCGCGTTATTTCAAACACTTGCTGCTGCCTGAAAGTGAGTTTTGAGCTTATTTTTAAAAGTTTTTAATGTTGATGAGCTGTTATCTTTCTGAAATGAACGGCGCTGACGCTCTCCAGATGCGGGGAAACTCCGCCTTTGTTCATAACCACTCCTCTAGCCCCAGCTGGCCCGCTTTGGCCCAAGGTTTTCATCGGGCCAGAAAACCCTGGCCGTTGGTCCCGAGGAAGACCCGACGAGGCACGATCAAGCCCCGGAAGTGACAGTGGAAACACGACTGGCCCTGGCACGCACTAGCACGCCCGCTTTAAGCCCAACAGTGGAAACGCGGCTCCCCGGAAGTGACAGTGGAAACACGACGCTGGAGGGGGGCACAGTGCTAGGGTGTTTGTAGTCTGTGATAGTTTGTATGCCTTGCCACATACACCGGAGGTCTGAAGAATTGAAGTGTTCTTTAAACCTCTGTTTATGTGTGAGTTTTGCCTGGCAGATACCCTTCCTCAGGTTGGCTCTGTCTGACCTGTAAGCCTCCCAGTCTCTAGACCTGAAGGCTACATCTCTTGCTTTGAGCAGGAGGCGAACCTCTCTGTTCATCCAGGGCTTCTGATGGGGATTTTTTTTTTTTTTTTTTTGTGTGTGTGTGTGTGTGGTCACTCCTGCCCACACATCTGTTGATGTGCTCCAAGACAAAGTTGGTGTAAGTGTCAATGTTGATCTGAGAGTTTGTGGTGGCCTGGGCAGCAAACTCACTCCAGTCTGTGTGCTGGAATTGATTTTGAAGATGTGGTGGCGCACATTCCAGCCAGATTTTTAACAGTTCTTATTGTAGGTTTCACACATTTGATGATCGGGTATACTTAGGGAGCAGGAACAAAGAGAGGTGGTCAGACTGACCCAGGTGGGGGGAGGGATGTGACTTTGTGGGCATCAGTCACATTAGTATATATGTGGTCCCATGTTTTATGTCCCCTTGTAGAGCAGGAGACATTTTGGTGAAATTTAGGGAGAACAGATCACCCTTAGACTCCAGAGGGCCCTCCAGCAACAATAAAGGCCCCATCCGGGTGCATGGTTTTTAATTTGCTAATAGCAGCCCAAAGTTCTTTCATAGCCATGTGAAAGTGAAAGTGAAAGTGAAGTGAAAGTGAAAGTGACATACAGCCAAGTATGGTTACCCATACTCGGAATTCGTGCTCTGCTTTTAACCCATCCAAAGTGCACACACACAGCAGTGAACACACCACACACACACCCGGAGCAGTGGGCAGCCATTTATGCTGCGGCGCCCGGGGAGCAGTTGGGGGTTCAGTGCCTTGCTCAAGGGCACCTCAGTCATGGTATTGAAGGTGGAGAGAGCGCTGTACATTCACTCCCCCCACCTACAATTCCTGCCGGCCTGAGACTTGAACTCGCAACCCTTGGGTTGCAAGTCCAACACTCTGACCGTTAAGGCCACGACTTCCCCCTGAAATGTTAGCATTAGCGTCCGGCGGTAAATAAACTGCAGGAGCAACAATGCAAGTAAACTCACGTGGAAGATAGAATGGCCTGTCCTTTGATAATCAGGAACTCCAGATCAGCAGAGCAGTAGGTATCAACAATGACAGAGTCTGTGCACCATGATTTGTTTACATAAATTCATACTCCACCACCCTTGTTTTTACCAGAGGTTGCTGCTTCTCTGTCACCCTGAAGAAAAGAGTGTCAATCCATATGCACCACGCTGTTTGGGACATCATTACAGAGCCATGTTTCAGTGAAGAACCTAACATTGCAGTCCAAAAGCCATTTCTGTATGAGGGTCCAGATCTTTAGTTCGTCCATCTTGTTCATCAGAGACCGTACATTGGCAAGGAAGATGCTGGGCAGAGCTGGTCGATGTGGGTTTAGCCTTTAGCTTAGTACGCAGCCCTCCACACTTTCCTCGTCTTTGTTTATGATCTCGACGCCGACGCCGAACACTTCCGGTCGTTGCGAGTGATCAGCTTGTCCGCGGTGATCTCCTGTAGCTCCGGCGGGAGGTCGCTGAAGTCGAAAGGATGATCTAAAACTATGTTGGAACACTGTTGTTGATGTCCAAAAGTGTGACTGTTTACTATAGCTGTAGTTCGCATAACTGAATCGAGCGAAACACAGATGAAATAACCAGGTAAATTAACACTATTTTCCGAAAAATCTGGTAAGACGCTGAGCCTCGCAATGTGTTTCTGAGTATGGGTCACCATACTTTGGTTGTATGTCACGTCACTCACTTAGATAACTTAGAAACATAACATAGACGTAACATTACAACTTGTCTCTGCACAAATAAATTCCAGTAAACTTTCAGTTATGCCCTAGTGTGCGAAAGAGTGACTCCTGAATTACATCGGAGCATTATGGCTCCAAAGAGGTTTTGTTCCATCCTCCACGCCAGTGCCAACTTTACACAGAAGCGAAGAGACAGGAGGGGCTTTCGCGAAAACACCAACCACGTGATTTGCCTGTCCAACATTTGTTTTCTTGACTTTTTTTGTGTTCTAACATGGTTGGCTAAATGTTAATTTTTTGTCCGGTTGAATTCTGTTTATTCCACTCCTACAACTCCTACAATTAAACTCAACGCCATGTCCTTTTTTGAATTGTCCTTGTAAAAAAAGGATCTGTGTTGTCCATCAAAAAATAATGTGAGTTTTTCAACTTTGAGGATGAACCTCTCGTCATCAATTTCTGGCCTCCTAGCAAGAATATAGTAATGTAAAATAGAAATTGGGACTCTGGCAGAGGGTGTTTATTTTGAAATGTACATGATTTGTTGACCTTTATTTCGTATTTGCTGTGCGGTTTGGAGACGTGATGTCCATCAAAAATGGACTAGAGGCCTATCTTTTAGTGCAGAGGCGTGGAGAGTGCAGTGTAATAAGTGGTTGAAAGCACAACTTCCACCATGATGCGCTTTCATAACAGTGCGCTGAAACATGGGCAAGGAATTTAATGTAGAGTTTCACATTCTATAAAGTTCTCCTCTATGTTTATGGGCAGATTTGTGCTATATTTCATCTACATTATCGAGTGATCCTGAAATCGCCTGTGCACATTTTTTAAACCATACGATCAGTAGGAAAAAATAACTGAAATTGAAGTATGCTTAACAAATATGAAAAAAAAAAAATCACTGCTACATTATTATAACAGCAGTATTTTTAAAAGACAAATATAACCATCTTAAATAACATCAGTCAATGATCGCGTGCATTGAAAAGTGGGCATGAAACCCTGGCGCTACTCTGCAGTGCATTCAGGATGTTAATAAAATGAATAA
>NW_024879370.1:339638-339828 GCF_018340385.1 Cyprinus carpio
AATTTAACATTGTTTCACAATGAATTCACATCTATTGTACTATAGTAAAAATAATAATAATTATTATAACAGTAATATCAATCTGCAAAACAAAATGTTTTTTTGCCTTTTGCATTCTATTACAGTAAAATATATATATATAGATAGATAGATAGATAGATAGATATATAACGAAATACCCTTTAAAGGT
>NW_024879370.1:339948-347872 GCF_018340385.1 Cyprinus carpio
ACGAAACTCACAAACTGACTCGGACAAATGTCCTCCGAACGTTACAAAGCGGACCAAAACCGGACGTCCTCTAAACGTCCGCCAGCGAACGTCAAAAAGAGGACCAAATGCGGACGTAAGTGGACGTCCTCAAAACGTGAGTGCAGTGCTCCTGCAGCGTGTTAGCATTTGTTAGCTTGTCATTAGCGTTTCCATTAATGCCTATCGCTGTTTTCTTTTGTTTTTCCTTTTTCTCAAGTTCATCGAACAACTGTGGTAAGAATCTTTCATCAAGCACGTGGGTAATGGCTTCTCCTGCTATTGTTATTTGCACTGCTTGCAACATGTTTCATGCAGCCATATCACCCTGCACCCTGGGGAGGGGCCAAATGGAAAAAGAGACCAATGTTTTCACACTTCAGGACATCAATACTAAGTCTTGTTTCCCTCTGAAATGGTTTACTGTTCTTTTTTATGTTTTTGTAAGACCATGAAGACTAGAATCTCTGACTTGAATGTTTTATTAAGTATAATATGATGTCTGTCACGTAATGTAACAAACATAATTCTTCAATTAAAACAATAAAAAACAAGTAATTTAACAAATGTGTTTGCACATATCTGTTTGAAGTATGATGGATGCACTTTTCAAATAAACTTGAGACTTTTAGTTACAATGTTTACAAGATCACTGAAAAAGTCTTAGAAACTATATTAGGCTTCTTGAACAAAGTGTAATTTGCTCATATCTGAGATATTATTCACTCTATAGGCCCTATTCGCCCTGTAGGGAGCATGTAAAATGTACACATAAAAGGGCCTTAATGGAATTTTAGAAAAATACTTTTTTACCTTACTGGTAAGTAATTCAGCCTAGTCTTTACATGAAGTGGACAAATGGGAAAACAGCAGTGAAAGGAATCATATATTTGGAAACATTCTTTTTTTATTATTTGTTCAACAATATATATCTACATATCAGAAATAACAATAATAATAACACAGGTAACAAGGTAAACAGAATAGAATTAACATTAAGTAATTTAGCAGAAAATATAGCAAAATAGGTACTTATAAGTTATTATTTACAGGATTCTTATTACAAAATTTATACATGTACACACTGAGCAATATACAATATACAGTACATACAATATATACAAGGGAATGAGGTAATGCAATGCAATAGTATGAAATGTTAAGCAGATATTTACATTCACTAAGAACATCTTTTTTTTCTATGAGAAAATAGGTATGTGTTTCATAGATGGTGTATAATGAATCGGTGAATTGGTATAAGAGGCAGATATAGTAGCAAATATGGCTTATTATATTTTAGCCTTATAATGAGAATATAAATAACATGGCAAATTAAACATTGTACATTGTAACCCACAAAGTGTAAATAATGTTGAGGACATGTAAATCTCTGTGCACAGGTAATTCTAAATAACCCACACCATGTCTAAACCAGGACCAAATTAGGGCAAAATCTAAACTAGGTCTGAACTAAGTCCAAACCATACCCCCCAGAAATCTGCTATGTGGGATTTGGGGGAGGGACTTTGCATGATCGTAAGGATGTTGATAGTTTTTTCTTTTTTAGGCTCCTCATCTACTACCCCTTCTGAGACAGTATTCAACCCAACTGTTTGACACAAACACCTATTCAAACCTGAGGGTGGACTTCCTAGTTGCGTTGCAAATAAGGTAAATATTTTTTGTCTACTTATCAGCAACCTTGTCTTTGAGAGGGCGTGTACCTCTTACAACCTGCCCACCACACGGGGTACTTGGCAGGCCCCACAAGGCTTCAGTGGATTTAGGAGGTTCGATTTCTGGTATGGCACACAGGCGTGCAGTGCGAAAGGTATGAACCCTTTGAACTGCCTGGATGCCCCCACAGAGCATCATGGATGCTCCCTTGGCTTGTATAGTAACCACTACCAGGATGGGGTACCTTTGGCACTCTGGGTGGGCTGTACGTAGACCAAACACAGGTTGTTCTTAGTTGAATCGAAGCCGGACATCTTTCCACCACAAGCATTTTCCCCATCTAACCTGCAAAAAAATAAATCTTACATCGCGCTGATGAGTATAATTCATAGAGTAAATAATGTGTATACTATCAATTCACATGGTTTGTTGTGTTTAAGTTTAAACCATTCAGCTGATAAATTCAGATATGTTCACATATTGTAATAAAGTAGTAATGTCACATACTTGTGAAATGAAGAACTGAACAACTTACTTCTGCTTCTGACCATCCCAGCACTCTTGTTCCCTAGCTACATGGCGTAGGCTCTGGTACTGAACCTGAGGTCTATACCTGGAGCTGGAAAGTGATTTTAGGCAGAGTAGGAGCTGACTGGCATGGGGTCTTCTTGACAGCACTCTTACCTGAGATGTAGTTTTCAACCTATTGGCATTACTGGTAAGCTCACTGTAGGTTAGCTCTTTTCCCTACCTACTTTTGCCTTCAGTGCCATAAATCTAGAAGACTGACTTGTGCATTCACGTATTGGCCGCAGAGGCAGAGAGCAGATGATTTGGGAGGATAGGATCGTCTCTGACTCGGTCTAAAATCCTTTTATACTCGGCTCTTGATTGCAATTGAGTATTCTTTAGTGGTAGGAGGTGAGGCGACTGGCTGAGTGGCCGTTTTTTTCAGCAGCTTAATAATGAGGTGCAACAGGCGACTATCCTCAGTCAACCTATGGGCTGCCTGAGGGTACCTCATCCCAGGAAAACTTTGTCTTCTGCAGTAGCTGTTCTGGTCTCAGGTGTGTATCAGCTCCCTGGGCATCTGCCAAACAGGGTGTAACCCCACCTTGACTCATACCTTTTTACAAAGGTGTGCTGCAGACCTGTCACGGCATCGTACAGAGCAATCAACTGCAGTGTAACCGCCTCAGTACTTAGGTCAGCTGGCACCAGGGTGACGGTGTGCTGTTGTCTGCCAGTTCTAAAAATGAGCAGGGCCAAGGCTTCCACCCCCTCCTCAAGCCCAGGAAGATGCCGGAGATGGCTCCTTGGGTCATCAGCACATCCTGCAAAGCAGGACTGTCCTCCCTCTCCACCCGTTCTGATTGAGTGAGGGATGACATGTTTGTCACTGAGCCCCTTTCACTGCGATTCCGGTAAAATACTGCGGGTAATGTGTCGGCATTTGTACCCGGGTCGGCTAGATTTTGCACTTTCACACTGCCAGTGATTGCGGAGTGTAATGGCGATGGATTCACGCCACGGCCGGCAAAGGTCCGTGAAGAACCGCGTGATATCCAGGAACAATGGCGGTCTGGCCTGCAGTCAGCTGCCGTGCGTTAACTTTCACTGAAGCTGGTGGGCGGTCTCCAGCTTCAGTGGTGAGGAACTAGCGAACTCTCCACACTTCGTTACATGGGTACTCCCGCACAATTACAACCCATCAGCGAGGTGATTTTTAAATGCCTTCATAAACAGTATTTGACATGAAGAGTGGCGTTAGTATCACTTGTGGCGTCATCACTTCCTGAAATGCGGCGATAATTTCTGGCTTTTCTCATCTCCCACGGCGTTCCTGTGCAAAGCATGATGGGAAAGTGTAAAACTTATTTTGAGTACTGCACTTAGATTGACAGGTGTTCTTTCAAAAATGAAAACTTTATGTTAAAACCACGCGTGACAGTTTTTGAAGTCGGTTTAACATGACACAATCATGTTGAAATGTTCCGGCTTAATTTGCGAGTCCGGCGATGCAGTGAAAGAGGGGCTACTGACAGTAATCCATGGATCCTCTCTGACTCTGCACCCATGTCCACGCAGCCAGCTTGTCCTCCGCGCAATTTCAGCCTCTCTCTTCTTCCACGGGACTGCCTCTTCCTCAACTGCAAATATGTAGTGTACTAATCACCAGTGTGTCTGAGCGGTTACAACAACTAACAGTAGACTTCATTAATACAACATAGCTTGAAATGCCGGTTCGTTTCGCGTGTATGTAAAATAAAAATGAACTATATCATACATACTTGTCATGGATAGAATATGCATGATATTTATAGGTATTTGACTGCTTTAGTATGCATGTATAACTATTATAAATGCCAGATTGTGTAACCTGCTGGGCATAGTAATCCCTTTGCAGTGAAGCTGGTTGATCAAGTCACATAGGCATATTCTACTCCCAGGAGCTCCGCCTCCGTCTGGTTCCTTGTATACAGCAGGGTAGGGGCATTGGAGCGGGCAAAGTTGGCCTCGAGGACATGCTCTTGCACTGAAGAGCACCTCAGCCTGCTGGATCCAGGCGCTGAACTCTGCCAGCGGTTCATAGTTGAACAACACCACGCCTGCCTCCGCCATGACCCACCAGCAAACTTCGAGTGAATTCCATAGGCGGCTGATTCCACTGCACAGCAGCAATGCAATCCAGATACACCTTGAAAGACAATAGGATCCAATTCATAGCCTTATTGTACATCAGGAACCTAATTTTGATTACAAAGTGGGATATTTCCCAGTAGCCATGACATAACAATTTGTATTTTGTTCGCAATAGGCTATTTTGTGTGGATATCTCAGACACCCAGTGTGGGATGCCATGTGAACAGCATAGAGCTCCATCACACGCACAGGAAGAGATATAATAATAGAGATAAAAATATGCCTCGATGTAACAATGATGTGCAATCAAATATATTTTTTTTAAAATACATTAAAGCTGTTTATACTTGGAATGGCATAACTCCTCATCTCTGTTGAGGGAATGGCATTGTACAGGTTTGAGTGCAAGCCCCAAATCCAAGGGTTACTGCCTCGCTGACACCTGTAACTTGGTCAGAGACAGTGGACATCCATTCAGCACCACCACGCGTCACTGACCCGTACAGCTGTATCCGGGGGTCCTATAAAACGACATTGCTTAACATATTATGGTGTCTGTGAGTTGAGTTTGGTATGATTTTTACAAGAGTAAGAGTTCAAAAAACCCACCTGCATACAACCAAGAATGCTTGTTGGCACGTTGCCCAAGTGAGAAACCACATTCCTTGGCGGATTTGAACAGGTGGATTCCATCAATGTCAAGGCCTGCAGGTCCATTTGAAACTCCGTAATGAGAGAGGACCAATTGCTGAAGCCTGTCTCCTGTAAATAATCCATTCACATTTATATACAGTTATATCGCTTAAAATGTGAAATTATTTCAATAATTGGAAGTATTTCCCAAAGAAATATAGTAGTGTGACAACTTAGTTAATTTTAGTGAATTATGTTTTTGAGCTTCTATACATAAAAGATTATACATTGATTAATTCTTGTACACCTCTAAACTCAACTCCACGTGGGGATCCAAGGTCTGACATAGGACCTGATCTGGTGGAGGTTTGAGGAAGGTTATCATGTCCTCGCCTGAAAGATACAACTCCTGCTTGCCCCTTCCTGACCGCCTGGATTAGGGGAGGCAAGCATCATATCGTCCTTCTAGTAGGCCAGCACCTGCAGCGGGCACCTCATGAACCCCATACTTGGCATGGCTCTGTTTGATGACAACAGTATCTCAGCGTGGTGGTGCCAGTGTCGGATGTCCATTCGACCACAGTGCCCTTCTTGGCACCTGTAGTCCCCTAACAGATTCTCCAGGAAGGACGATCTAACCACTGTCACTTCGAAACAATATAAATCAGCATGTGTTTTATTTTTTTTAACATTAATGAAATTCTTATCAGGGTATATGATTCCTTATTACCTACCGAAAAACAGTTAGAAGATCTGCATATATAACAGTTATGCAGGAGCCCCACTGCTCAGCTGGCCATCAGACCTTGCCATATGTCGGAAGGCACCTCATCTCCTCACAGCTGCCACTACTGTGGAAGTCAAGAACTGGTCTCACTGTTCAGCCATTAATTGGTGACATACTGCACGGTGCCCTGGCCAGTATACCCTATCTTCTTAAGGACCTGGAAAACCCAAAGCAGAACATTCATTTGATAGCTTTCTAGCAATAACCTGTCTGTCCAATATAAGTTGGCAGAAGTACGTTGCATGCGTAACATTTTGTATCCATCACATTTGAACACTTAACATTATAGCAAAAGTCCAGGTAATTCCAAAACAATCAAGCTGGCTCAAGTCACTTTACAGTGGCCAAATAAACTATTAAGTCTGCTGAACTGCATGAATAATTGATACAATACACATACCTTTTTTTGGTACCATCAATGCAAGAGGATGTCTCCAGGCACAACTGAGGATTGAGGATCTGTACACAGGCATCTTTCATGATTTTTTTTCGCAATGCGTGCACGCTTCAGCCACACGGGAACAAGGAAGGGGCGTCGGGGGGCAGAGGAAGGTGTAAGTACCAGCAGCTTTTGACAAAGGACAGGATGCGCTTTTCTTGACGATGCAGATCCCGCTGTGTGGGCTTCTGACATGTGAGAGAATGCTGGTACAGGTCACGGCTGCTCCACACATACCACTCACTACTATCCCTGTCTTGCAAAGCGTTCATAGGGACTTTGTCTATGGGAAACACTGTTCACATGGTCAATTCAGAAGAGTAACCACGCCTTTGTAAATAGGCTAAACTTTCCACATAGTATGGCAGGGAAACATGCTATGATGGCCAGTGCCAGTTCATCAGAATCTTGGGACTGTGTGCCAGCCAAAATACATGCTGAACATGATGAATGTCTCATCTTCCTGTCCTGCATCAGAGGTCGTCCACAATGCCTTGCCTCATCTTTTCACAATGTGAACACTTCAGCTTCTCCGTCAACAGGGTGTAATTGTACTTCATCCCACACACTTGCCTGGAATAACTACCAAAGCCTTTCTTCTCAAGGTATTCACGTGGTGGTGCAGGGCAGTTGGAGCTAGGGCAGCGGATCTTGGCTTGCGTCACACCAACTGGGCGCCAGAAGAAGACAGTAGTTGTGAAATTTACGAATTTTCAAGTTTGTATACGCTCGTATAGGTCGTTTGTCCAAATCCCTGAAATACGACCCATCAGAGCGTATACTACAATTGCGCCCCTATCGGCAAAAGGTCGTTTTCATATTAATGTTTTGTACTCTTTTATTTGTGTAACGCCCTCTTCAGGTCACCTGGACACCGCGGATGAATGGACACCCAGGTGAGTTAAACAAGAGGAAACGTGGACCAGTACCTCTAGGTTCATAAGGAGCAGTAGTGAGAGATTGAAAAAACAGACAGCCAACAAAGGTAAGTTCAAATTATATTGAAAAATTTATATCAAGGCAAATGATAAATAAAAAGAATTAACAAATTGTTTCTCTTTCAGGTAAAAGCAGAAACAATGGAAAAGACTGATGATCAACAAAATAACAATGAAATTACTAACTGATAATAAATGCAAGGAAAATAAATAAACTGGGCTCTGGGTTTGTTTTCTTATTAGAATGATCTGTTATTTATCCTTCTTTAATCTCTTTTCCTTTTAGCACTTATTTCTTTTAAATATTTTTGAAATCAAGACTTGTAGTATATTACTTCTAGTTTAGTGTATTTAGTATAGTTTAATTTTATCTTTACCTAATTTTCTTTTAAATGTTTATTTATTTATTTGAATCAGTTTAGATTTTAGGTTCCTTAACTGAAACCTACACTGGTCTACTTCAATTGTTTGAATACTCTGTAGCTTTACATTTGAATGTGATATTCAAATAGACAACTCAGAAAAAAAAAAAATAAATAACTTACATTCCAAACATTTCACCCAATAAACCTTCTCTTCAAATTAAAACAATGCAGGTATTGAAACAAATAAAAAAAACACAATTCAACCGTTAATGTGTAAACAGTTCAAACACCAATAAATTCAGTCTTGTATTTTCAAAAACCAGTCTTTGAATTCAAAAGGAAATCCAATCGTCCATACCCGATTGAGACTTTAGATGCAATAATCCAGGCCTACTGTTGTGTTGAACAATCGACCAAAACTACA
>NW_024879370.1:349738-349840 GCF_018340385.1 Cyprinus carpio
GATATTTTCTGTATTTAGATGCCATTTTAATTATGCATGATTTTTAAATACTTTCTGTAATTTATTTAAAACAAAATAATTAAACAAAATAATTTCCTGTTA
>NW_024879371.1:0-383 GCF_018340385.1 Cyprinus carpio
TTTTGAATGTCAAACTCAGTCTAAACATCTTCCTCTAGGGGGCAGTAGTACTGGAGACTCTTTGTTAGGCTTCAAAATTGATTTTTGAAAGTCAATAGTGTCACTTTTGCATCACTTTTGACAATGAAAACTACTGCAAAATGTTCTTAAAGAAATTTGTAACAAGACACAGCCTTTGAAGCTAAAATAGAAGACTATTTATTTTTAACTAAATTATGTATTGGTTTCATTTTCAATAGTATGTGTTCTATTATAGTTATGTGGCTAAAACCAACATCAAAAGGTTTGTCTACTCTGTAACAAGACACACCCACTGAGGTTCTGTGTTAAAACTGTGTGTTATAAATTAATTTATTAAAATGTAGATTTTCAAATTCAAGTTA